>NC_056741.1:1955871421-1955946421 GCF_019279795.1 Protopterus annectens | reverse complement strand
TTACATATTCAAGTAAACCTAACAAAGGATCTCCCAGGCCCCTGCTTGTAAATTATCAACTCCCAAGCCCCTGCTTACAATTATCAAGCATATCAGAACTTGTCAGAGATTTGGGATGCATGGCTATCCTTAAAAAGGCCCTTGTGGTCATTAGCAGTTTAAACACCTATGAACCTATGTACCTATGATCACAACAGTTAACAAAATAGTTCAGGATATAGTAAGCAACACAAGGGTAAGTCATTTTTCAAGTAATGTATTCTACATCTGGTTTTGCTATTCCTGTTATATGTTTGACCAAATGAATCCAGAGTTAAAACAGGCAGTGAAAATTTCAGCAATAAAATTCTACTGCCTAAGATTTTATATTTTATTTATATTTCAGTTTTATCTCCTTCCAAGTCTCAAATATAGAAAATACACTCTATAGTTAGAAAATGTTTGTTTTATAAGTGAGCTAAGTTGTCTTAAGATAGGGTCATATTTGTTAGGAGCCCCAAATAAAGCTTTGACCTCAGCTGCATTTTAGAGTTATAAAAGTGCCAGACTGTGGCCTTTCTGATAACAGGGAAGTTTGATAGTAAAGGAGCAAGACATTACCGTATCACAATCAATCATTAAATCACTTTCCCTAGGGAACAAAATTATTTTGCATACCTATAAACTTGTGTCAAACATTAAACATAACCATTCACTTCTATTTTCCAAGTATTGGGATGACATACAAGGGGAAATCCCTGGGGAGTCTAAATGCGAAGCAATCAGTAATACCCTGAATCTAACCCCCTTCAAGAACCTAATCTACACTCAACTTATGATCATCAACAATTCTTATTATACTCCAGCAGTCTTGCTAAAATTCGGATACAATAAAAACCTAACCTGTCCTTTCTGCTCCCTCCCACATGTAGATATACTCCATATTTTTTGGAGCTGTAAGAATATTTACAAACTTCGGTGTTCCCTCAGAACTCAGTTGGAAAAAATGGGGTATGAGAAAACCACACTCTCCTGGCAAATCACGATTCTAAATATAATTCCCAAATCTCTTAAGGACATCCATCACCACATCCTTGTTACTGTCTGTGCTCTCCTCAAATATTTTATAGCCAAGAACTGGGTTAACCCCTCAGCAATAGCCTGGTATAACTTTACAACAATGGCAATCAAATATATATCTGTGCACAAGTTGTGCAATAATCATAAAAAGAAAAAAAGATTATTTTCAGAACTATTGGTGTAGCCTTTTTGACCTAATCCAAACTAAATAGTCTCCAGAATTGTGGGTCACCTTTTTTTTACATTCCAGGAAGCCCTCCATTGTGTCTTACCTGGTTCTATAATCATTGGGCATTGTTGTCATTACACTGTGACCTTTGATTTTACAAAGTATTCTGTTTGTCCTCTGGCATCCATATTGTAAATATGCTGTAAATATGTCATAAATAGACGTATATAGTGTAAATAGTTAATGTATGTAGATGTACCCTCCTTACTGCCTTTAATTCTTCTTAGGACAGTCATATACTCCTCTCTTCTAGCCATCCTCCATTTGTGAGTATTAGACATCAACTGTAATAAGTTATTTGGGTACCATATTGCTTATTTTATTCTTTAAGATGTAAATTGCCTGAAATGATAACTGCTGTTTTGTAAATGCATAGCATTTGTATTAATCTCCCTCTACCTTACTGCTTCCTGTACTGACTTACAGTTTTCCTTTTCCTGTTTTGAAAAGTCTGTAAAATTCAATAAAAAAAAATATTTGAAAAAAAAAGATATAGAAAATACAAAGAATGCTATTAGAATTTTTTGGCAGTCAAATAAGTTGCATTTAGAATGAAAAAAAAAAACATAAAAGATCTTGGTAAAAGGATGGCAATTTTTGCTGATACGAGACCTGTACAGTCACATTTAATGTTAAACATTTGTGTATTGCAGTAATAATGATTATAAATAAAACTGAAAAATAATAAATATTTAAAATGAGGATAAAATTAAGATATCAGAAGAGAAATTATATTTTCAATCGTATCAAAAATGTGGAATGTCACTATCTGTCATCTTTTTAATTGGAAGGAGAAACAGGTTGTGGCATGGTTTAACACTATCAAAAACATGAAAATAAAAGCAACTGTAAATATAATAAAATAATATAATATACCTAGCATAGAATGGCTAAGAATATACTCATAAAAATAATATGCAATATCTAAAAATCCAAGGTATTAGTCATATGAATTTAAATAAATTCCAAAACTTCTGGTATATATACAAAAATAATATAATGTACCTAATTAAAACCATACAATCACTATTGTCAAACTTATATAAAATAATAAAAGATCAATATATACATATTGTTTAATGATTTTGGATACATATATTTAAATAAGATGAAATGCAATTTTTCTATCAAGATAAAATGCTTATACTAATGGCTACAAAATGCAGAATAACATTTTTATTTTGAATGATAAACACATGCCCTGGGATTCATGAAGCTCGGCGCAAGGCCGGTGTAAGGCCTGCGCCGGTGGTGCAGTGAATAGTCGGCGTAGCAGCGCCATATGCATAGTAATGAGTGCGCGCCGCAACCACAGACACGTGCGTAGGGCACGTGAGCGAGCCCAAGTAGGATGCGTCCGGAGGCATGGCCAAGCCGGCAGGCGATGAGCAACCTAAAGTGCTGACTTACACAGGCCGCCCGTAATAGCAACCGCAACAGCCAGGGTCCGTGGAGAATGAAACGTACGCAGACTATGCAACATAGTACCCGTCCCAACAAAACGGAGAACCAAACATCAACCCATGAAGCCCTAAGTGTACCCGTCCACGGAACAAAGGATACGCGTAATACCGTGTCCGTCCTGCAATGCACTGTCAGTGGGCATACCCAGTGAAGGTGTACCGCAGCATGTCAGCGCGCTGCACCGACATAGAAGTAGCGACATGGGCATGGTCACCAGCATACCTCCCAACCTCTTAGAGCAAAATATCTGGATAAAGTCTAAAATGACGGGGGGGATAAATACGGACAGATTTTAAATAGTCCTCCTACTAACTTAAAAAGTTGATAGAATAACAGATTTTACATTAGCATGACTTTTCTGAAGGATGTGGAGTCTTAAACTCAAATGTTTTGTCATTATTTAAGTACGTCAATCTTCAGCTATTTGTCAGAAAGGTACAGATTCTAGGGAGAACACGCCAAAAATATGAGGCAAAAATCTGGGCATTCCTCAAATATCTGTACAGTTGAGAGGTATGGTCACCAGCAGTAGTGAGAGTACACAGCCGGGTAGCCGTGTCGAGATAACAACAAGAAGGAAACAAGATACCCTAAACACAGGCAAACATGTGCATAGCAACATGTACCACAAACAGCAACGTGCTCGTCGCATACACATAGGACGGCGTATGTCTAAGCGTAATATCCAGAAGCAGAACTCATGCATGCAAATGTAATACACAATAGCCCCAGCATAGCATGTATCCCGCACCCATGTACGACCGTGCACCCAACCCAGCTAGCAGCCTTGCGCAGCTACACACCTACACATAACGGGCATACCTGAAATGTGTTAAGAAGTACTGTCACAGGCAGTGCCACGCGGGCAAATATGTACCCCACATGTTAACAACCCACCTCAGGTACAGATATCCAAATGGCTGCATGTGAATGTGTCGGCAGAATGTCTACATCCCGCATGTGGTATGGACCTGTCGAAACCCCATAGGCGTGCACACGGCATGGTGCACATAACCGTACACGTATGGACAAGGCGGTATGTTTAACCACCGTACCGATGATTAGCTATGCAGACATGTCAAACACAACACATATAGCGGAACATCTGCCTACCAAACAGGACGCCCTAACAGGGTGCCACAGGCACAGAAGGGGAAGGTGGGACATCACATGTTGAGAGTAGCGTTGCCGGATGGCCAAACACCCACGGCCAACGCAAAGGACGGAATAACATGCATATGCCCGGATGGATGTTGTTAGAAAAATATATATCCAAACATATATGAAGTGCTATTTTAGAAGCAAATACTATATAATGCATTATTCTTTCCTACAATATGGCAGTAGAAATGATCTTGCATGTAATTGCCTGAAGCTTAGCTGCAGTGTTATTGAACACTGACCCTGGCAGTAACCAGTCCAGCAGGCGTATGTCTGTCAGCATAAATTATCTGCTGTGTTACAGAAAAATAAATGTATGTACATGTATATCTGTCACCCTTCCACTGAGGAGGATGGCCTTGTGAGCTCTATCGAAGATAGAGTACAGCTGCATACTAGAGGGACAAAGGAACGTATTAAGAAATGAACGTACTATTGTATGCCAAGAGGCCTGGAACCTTGAAAGAGCAACATTTACAGAAGGACACTGTAATTGACCAGGTGCCTTGCAAGGCTGTGTTATTCTCATGGGAAAACTTTTGAAAAGCACTACCCCAGCACCTTCGTATGAATAGAATATTGTGGACTATAGTGATGGAAATTCCCTGTGACTGACCACGTCAGTAAGGTGGGCAAAAGCTGATTGTAAACACTATATAAACAAAGTTGCTTCCTGTATAGAGTCAGACAAAACTGTATACATGTACTGTATATATTTTTGCCTCCTGGTGTACACTAGTAAACCGTTCTGAACCTGAGCTTCCTGTGTTATTGACTGTTAATTTGAAAAGCCTAATGATTCTTACAGTCCGATTTTAACAACATATTTGACATTGTGGTCCTTCTTAGCCGGAATTCCCTTGGTAAGCTACAGGTCAGAGTGCATGGGTGGTAATAAATCTGCGCAGGAGAAGTTGCCAAAATGGTTCTTCTTGAGTGAAAAGACCTCCGACTGAATTGTCGTGTGTAAAGAGGCTGTCCACTGTCTGATCTGTGGCTGAAAAGCAGAAAACTGGATCACATGAAGAAAACATGCAGTCATAAACTGGAGGCTCAGGTAAGGAGAGTTGCCCTCTTTGTCTATGTTTTAGATCAGGGACCAGGTTACACTGTGTTGTTGTTAAGATTTGTGATAGCAGGTAGGGAGCGACTTGAAGTACTGTATATTTGGTCATAGATCAGGGGAAAACAGAGCAGAGTAAAGAGTCATGCCAGACACTACTGTGGGTACAGGGAAGGAGATACCACGTGGTACGAGAGAAGGGTTACGTAACAGTCAGTGTAAGACATACCAAGCACACTTTGGTCAACAGGGAAATCAGATGTAGGGCTTATTCGGACAGCAGGTCCAGTAACCATTACACCGAAGTCAGCATTTAGACCGCAAAAGAAACAATACCCTTTGAGGAAGGATGCAGAGCAGGGAATCAAGCTTATGATAGCGGCACTACTCAAGAAAGGGATACTGGTAGAATCTTCAGATTCACCATGCAATACCCCTCTATTTCCTGTTAGAAAAGCAAACGGGGAATGGCAGATGGTACAGGATTTACAAGCTGTAAATCATGCAATAATACCTAGGGCACCTACGGTGCCAGACCCACACACATCAGTGAATGATTTGAATCCGCAACAAAAGTAGCTTACCGTGGTAGATATAAGCAATGCTTACTTTTCAATACCTATACATCCAGATAGTCAGTATTGGTTTGCATTCACATTAAGGGTAACAGATACACCTGTACTCGGCAACTGCATGGATACTGTGAAAGTCCAACAATATATGCACAGGAGATGGCTAGCAACCTGGCGGGGTTTACCCCACCCGGGGGCAGTCAAGTTCTACTTTATGTGGATGACATCCTGCTTGCGGCCCCTACCCAGCAGCAATGTAGGGAAGATACAATAGCATTATTGAAATATTTAGCAGAACAGGGACATAAAGTAAACAAGCATAACTTGCAACGTTGGAGAATACAGGTCAAGTACCTGGGATATGTGGTATCCAAGGAGGGTAGAACATTAGATGAAGATAGGAAGGCAGCAATTTTACAAGCACCCAAGCCAACTACCAAGAAGGAAATGATGTCCTTCCTGGGGACGACTAACATTTTTCGAAGCTGGATACCAAACTATGCTTTGGAATCGTCTCCATTGGCTGCTTTTAATCTTTAATACACCTATGGCAGCACAAGATATACTACATTTGACTCCAGTAGCAGAAACAGCTTTCTGCAGAGTAAAACGATCGATAGCGTCATCATCAGTTTTAGGGCTCCCGAATTATCATAACAGATTGTCTCAGACTGTAGATCGTAACCAGGGATATATGACGTCAGTGTTGAAGGAACAGCATGGACGTAAGCAACGCCCCATAGCTTACTACACATCGCAGTTGGACCCAGTGGCACGGTCATTGCCACATTGTGTACAGGCAGTTGTTGCAGCTGCTATGGCAGTACACGCTGCGGCATCAATGGTATCATTCCACCCTCTCGCTTTGAGAGTGCCTCATGCAGTTGCGATAATTTAGCTGCAAGAGAAAATAGCAGTCCTGTCCCCTGCTAGATATCCTCCTTGTATGACCATACACCTGAGTCAACCTCATATGGTGATTGAACGTTGTACAACATTAAATCCATCAACGTTACTTCCGACTCCTGTGGATGGCACACCACACAGTTGCCTACAGGAAATGGAGCAAATAACTGTACCCAGACAGGATCGTACTGATATACCCTCAGATGATGCAGAGGTGACATGTTATGTGGACGGATCATGTAGAAAGGGTCCTACAGGAAAGAATCTAGTAGGTTATGCAGTAGTTACTGATATTGAGATTGTAGAAGCCCAACCCCTGCAGCATAACTTGCCTGCTCAAGCAGCAGAATTGATAGCTTTAACACGTGCTTGCACTCTAGCGGAAAACAGATGTGTGGACATATATAGTGATAGTCAGTATGCTTTCTGTACAGTGCATGTTTTTGCACAGCAGTGGAAGAATAGGGGAATGATAACATCCACTGGTAAACCGATTAATCATGCGCAATTCATCTTGAATTTATTAGATTCCATTCAGTTACCTACTAAAGTAGCTATTTGTAAATGTGCAGCTCATACAAAGCAACAGGATAAGATGTCGAAAGGTAATGCACGAGCTGATGCAGCTGCAAAACAAGCAGCCTCACACTCAGAAACTGTCTTTTCTGAATGAGGAATTACAACCCTCAGAGATGTTAGATTTAGAAATGTTTACAACAATGCAAACATTAACTACGAAAGCAGAAAAACAGAAGTGGGTAAGACGAGGAGCAATCCTTGAAGACGGACTGTACATCTCCAAAGAGAAAAAGCCAATATTACCGTCTAATTTAATTAGATATGCGGCTGTGTTGAGCCATGGGCAGAGCCATGTCTCAACAGGGGGGATGGTACAGTAAGTTAACAGAATATTCCCACCATACGGAATTACGAACTACACACAAACAGTTTGGGCAGCGTGTCATATTTGCAGTAAACATCATGCACAGGGAGCTTTCCAACCAAAACGAGGGGGTTTCCCTACACCACCATATCCGTTCCATACTATTTGTCTGGAGTTTATAGAGCTGAATAAATGTGAAGGGAAGAAATACTGTTTAGTGATTATAGATATGTTTCAAAATGGGTAGAAGCTTTCCCAACCAGGAATCCGGATGCAGCAATAGCGGCAAAGGCCCCAGTAAAAGAAATAATCCCTAGATCTGGCATACCGGAAAGAATCTATAGTGATAATGGAACGCAGTTTGTGAACCAGACAATCCAGCAATCTGGGAGAGTCTGTGGGATTTCCATGAAGAATCAATGCGCATACCACCCACAGTCAGCAGGACTGGTGGAGAGGTACAATGGGATTTAGAAAATAAGTTGAGGAAGTTGATGAGTGAGGCTCAGAAGAATTGGATTTACTGTCTACCTCTAGCATTGCTGAGCATGAGAACAGTTCCAAATGTAAAGGGTGTGATCCCCTTTGAAGTAGTATTTGGAAGGGCATATTATGTGCCACAGTGGAAAGCTCTCATGCCTGCAGAGCTGGAGGTCGATGGCTCATTAGCCAGTTATATGAAAGGATTGTTAACCAATAAGATTGTTTTTCAGTTAAACTCTTTTTCAGATAAAGAACAAATGAAGCCGGACGCAGTGCTGACTCCAGGATCCTGGGTGTGGTTGAAAGTTATCCAAATAAATAACTGGACGAGGCCAACGTGGGAAGGTCCGTACCAGGTACTGTTGGCAACGCCCACTGCAGTAAAGGTTGCGGAGAGGTCGTCCTGGGTTCACCTGACCCATTGCAAACCGGTGAAGACTATTCAGTTTTAGAAACATTTCGTAGCCGATATACCACAGAGACAGAATGACCACGGCCAGAGTGTATGAAAATACAAAGCAACCCCAAAGACATTGGTGTACTGTCCTACTGATCATACACCTATCAACCATGTTTGTGGTGACTTTTCTTTTGCTGGGATCTTTCCTGCATATAACTACACAGATATAAATGATGAAACGTGATGAACTGGCCACAGATTGGCATCCCAACTTTAACACATACCTAGCCATGAAGCGTGTGTATGTAGAGACTATGAACATTTCAAATACCTGGGTTTGTACTGCCATACCTACAGCATATGGAGAACATTTGATGTCTGCTGTCCCCTTATGGATAAATGAGACCTGTGAAAATCTACTTTGTGATACAGGTTCTGTGAGATCACAGGACAAAGTGGCACTGTACTTACCTGTTACACAAAAAGGAATTGTTTGTCTCTATAAAATTGATACACTCCAAGTTGGTTGGAGTGATTGTAACATAACTGTGTCTTACAAATGTTATCTAAAAGCCAAAGATGAGAGTACTAGTTGTAGCACGATATAGGAGTCGTATGTAAGCTTAATGAGAACAACGTTGAAAGATGTGCAGAAATATCCTGAATTGTATAAACATTTGTCTGTTATAGACAGGAAAATGCCTCATTCAGAGTTAACCCGCATCAGTACTAAAGTAGAATATTGTTATTTTGTTTGTGGGAAAAAAGCATATCAATGGTTACCTGAGAATTGGTCCGGCAGTTGTGTTTTGGTTTATCTGGTTCCAGCCATAAGACATACTGCAGAATTACCTCTGGGTAAGATACGAAATGTAACAGATATAGCTCAAAGAACTGGGAAATAAGTCAAGAAACCTACTAATCCAGTGGGTAAAATCGAAGCTGGTTGGAAAGATCATTCATCCGTAAGAGATAAAGGAAAATTGACTCATATGGACTTGAATGACAGTGTCATATCCTGGCCTGGAATAATCACAGCCTATGGAGCAGTCAAATCAATCTGGGAACTGAGGAAGTTGTCAAAACCTCACGAAGTAATGAGCAATGCGACCTTTCTGCTCTCGAACTTGTGACTGATGAACTGAATGCAATGAGAACTGTTGTGCTGCAAAATCGAATGGCTGTTGACTGCACCCTGGCGGCGAGAGGTGGTACGCGCGCGCATATCAAAGAAGAATGCTGTGCGTAACTACCAGATAAGAAGCACGAGATCAACGACCACCTAGAGGTAATACAGCAGGTATCAGCCATGGTGGAACCAGGCCCAAACCCACTGACGAACTCTTTCCAGAATCCATTGTGAGGATGGGGTTCAATCCTAATGAATATCTTGATTGCCATTTGTGTTGTTTTGCTCATATTGGGAGCATGTGTCTGTTGCGGGATACCCTGTATGAAAGGATTAGTTAGGGACTTTGTTGACGTATCTGTAACCGAGACTAGGTATCAAGACCTGGATTTGAATCTGTCAATACCAAATAAAATTCTTTCTGAAATGTAAAACAAATGACTTGCCTAGTTAAAAGTTCCAGAAAGGAAGAGGCTAGGGAATGAAATAATGTTGTTTATGTTTCAGGATAGAATAAAAAGCATTAAAAGGAGGGAGAATGTTAGAAAAAAATATATATCTAAACATATATGAAGTGCTAGTTTAGAAGCAAATAGTATATAATGCATTTTATTCTATTTTACAATATGGCAGTGGAAATGATCTGGCATGTAATTGCCTGAAGCATAGCTGCAGTGTGATTGAACTCTGACCCTGGCAGTAACCAGTTCAGCAGGCTTATGTCAGTCAGCATTAATTATCTGCTGGGTTAGAGAATAATAAATGTATGTACATGTATATCTTTCTTCCTTCCACTGAGGAGGATGGCCTCATGAGCACTATCGAAGATAGGGTAAAAAGGCTGCCCCACTTATCACAAGGTCTGCTCATGCTACCATCCATCAACCTTCCATTCCAACCACTTGTAATAGAATTATTTTACCATATACTAACAGAAACCATCATATACAACGAATTATCAATCAACACTGGCATCTTTTACTGATAGATGACAACATCAGATCCCTTATTGACACTCGACCTAGAATAGCCTACAGGAATATGCTATCCCTCAATCGTCTGTTATGTTATGACAGACCTCATGGTTCTCAGTTAGACACCACCCATAAGAAGGGAACCTTTGCTTGCTATTCCTGCAATCAATGCAGATATATTTTTAGTTCTCAGACTCATACATACACACATCCTATCACGCAGAGAACACATGTTTTTAAACATCATGCCACTTGTAGATCTACTTGTTTAGTTTATTTGGCTGAGTGTCAACTTTGTCGTAAGTTCTATGTAGGAATGACCACAAGATCTTTACGTGAGCGCATTAGGGAGCACATATATGCCATCAACAAGCATAATACACTCAACGCTCTGGCCAAACATACCATCGAACTTGGCAGTACCCATAATTTCAAGTTTTTGGTCTTAGAACTTGTTCACACAGATGCAAGGCTAGGTAACTTACAGAACAAGATAGAGGAGAGGGAAAACAAATGGATCTTGAAACTCCAGGCACACAGATTTGGGCTAAATGATAGGCTTAGTCTTAAGCCTTCATTAGCAGCCAGGTCACTCAAACATTGATATGGAGTTTTTACACAGTGCAATGTTGTCATTGTTTTTATATTATTTTCAAAGACATGTCAATATTATTATTTCTATTACTGTGATTTTTCATTGCCCTTTTAAATTTATGTGAATGCATGTGATGTCATGTGATTTTATACATTTAAAGATGGAGTCAGCTGTATTTTTTTATATTTTTTTATGTCTGATGAAGCGTTGCAAGTCAACGCGAAAGCGCTCACATCTGTTCCTGCTGTCCTTGCTTCCAATAAAGTGGAGTTATTTTAAAGAGTTCGTACTTTTTTGGTTTCAACATTGAACATTTTCAAGACTTTTACTGGTCGTGGTGCACTCTATACTTTCTTTTTTATTACTATCGAAGCTAGAGTACAGCTGCTCACCAGAGAGACAAAGGAACGTATTAGGAAATGAACTGACTATTGTATCCGAACAGGCTTGGAACCTTGAAAGAGCAACATTTACAGAAGGACATTGTAATTGACCAGGTGCCTTGCAAGGCTGTGCTATTCTCATGGGAAAACATTTAATAAGCATTACCTTAGCACCTTCATATGAATAGAATATTGTTGACTATAGTGATGTAAATGCCCTGTGACTGACCACGTCATTAAGGTGGGCAAAAGCTGATTGTAAACACAATATAAACCAAGCTGCTTCCTGTATAGAGTCAGACAAAACTATATACTTGTACTGCATAGTTATTTGCCTCCTGGTGTACACTATTAAAACGTTGTGAAACTGAGCTTCCTGTGTGATTGACTGTCATTTTGAAAAGCCTAATGGGTGTTACAGTCTGATTTTAACAACTTAATTGACAGATGTGTATGTCATAGCATGGGCATAGGCCTAGCCAACCACCACAATCGCCATGTGTACCACATACAAACAGCCAGTAACACGCAGTAGTAATGCATGAAGGCATACACGACTGTGGGAATAGCACAGGACATATGGCACGTGCCAAGTGTAGATGCATGACACAAAACACCAGGATGGGGCCCCCTGCAAAGAGGAACATGTGCCAACCACACCTCCCACAGATGTACCGGCAGTGAAAACACATGCGAAACACACAACACTACCGTCCATCCCACGACCGCTACGGAGGCTGGTCAAAGACCACCATGACGCGCGCACAAACAGGGACATGTGTAACCGTTGCCTTAACACCCCCCCATAGGCCAAAGAATAATAGAATGGACATATGCATGTAATGCTGTGAAGGATGTGTGGTAATCCTCAGTATCACAGTGGTAGGGACACAGATACACTGTAATCAACCGTGACGTATGTGCACTGTAGACAGCATACCTGCAGGTAATACAGAGGTCAATCACGTGCCACAGAAATATACACATGAGAAAGAGGATAGGGGATAGACAAGTGTAAATGGGACAAACTATGAACATAGGTTCATAGGTCCATAGGTACAGGGTAGGCTATCTACCCAAGGTCAGCCATAACCCTAGGCCATAGTTAGGATTCCTTTGCCAACCTTCCGGTCTGGAGATAAAATGCCTACTATATTGCTGTACCTCTGTCAAGCAGTGACAATGATGTAACCCCTGGGGTATATCTGCAATCCCCCATCCAACGGACAAGATCCCCCTCGAACAAGGCTAGCAAGGATCTCTGCCTCACATGTACTGTGATGTAGATCCACAGCATAGTGAGTGTCTGGGTGACGTATGTGTCACCCCAACACATCCTATTAATGACCGCGTCAAGGTTCACGTCACCTGCACTTGTGGTTCCGAGGGATGTAGATCCAGTAGGTGAAGCATAGTCATCAAATATGGGTCGACATGGCCTCGTATGTCAGGCACAGGTCAACACCGAACAAGAGGTATGTGACTGAATGGAGCAGGAGTCCTAACAGTGGGGCAGCATAACACAAATCCCTGACACCCTGCATCTGTCTGACGATTAACCTATGGGGCCTTCCCAGCTGCTGTAGGTGTCGGGTCAGATACCCTCCGAATGGGGCAATGTACTCAATCATAGGTGTAACATGTAATGAGTACAAGGAGACAATGACCTACCCTGATCTAGATGTGAATCCCTGCATGAACAGGTGGTCAATGTAGAAGTCCTACCGAAACACGATATCAACGTGTGTGTCGAACGAATGGTGACCGACAACCTGGGTCCACAGATCCCTGGTAATTACTCCCATGCTCAGTGGACTGCCACCCATATGCCGGACAGGGGTGACCTCGTTCTCCTCGATGGGTATGACTTTGCATTACCTGGCATTTAGCTGTAGACCATGTCCCTGACAGCAGATATGCATATGTGGGAGGCCCCTTTGAAAGATATCTGTGTCAGATGTCCGTCCCACTATGGCACCTGGTTTGCAGTCATCTACAAACAATGTCAGCCATAACACCCCTGTGTGTGCCTGTACTGTGGAAATGTAGATGTAGAAAAAGAGTGGACCCAGGGCAGAGCCCCGTGGGACAATGCCTGCGACAGGCAGTAGGTCCGACATGCTGCCAGCAACTATGACCGCGTGGGACATGTCACCTAGCCAGTTTGCAACCCATCCTGCGATGTACGTGTTCACATCCAAGCCGATGGGTTTATCAATGATACCCGAGGGGGGTATTGTGTTGAAGGCCTTTGCCAGGTCGAGGTAGGCTGTATGGACTGCAAGACCCCCATCAATAGCCCCTGTGACTGTCCCTAAAATGTCAACCAGGATTTAAACGCATGAACCGCCCCTGACCAAGCCAAACCGGGTTGGATGCAAAGTATGCAGGTCCCCTGTGTCGTCATCTACGAGCCGCAGTATGATCCCTCCCCATGTCTTCGCAGATAGCTCCCCACATGGTAATGGGACAGTAATAACCAGGGTCAGTGTAGGCACTGGCCCTGTGAAGTGGGACTACAGTCGCCGTGCGACACAACCTGGGTACGTTACCCGAGGTGAGGCTAAGAATGAACAGCTGTCCTAACTGTGGGTCTAATTCCTCAATGAGATCACGGAGTACACAGTCGGGACACCAGCTGGTCCCATGGATGCTATGTTCACTACCCTGGAGAGAGCATGTCCCACCCGTGTGTCACTGAACATTCGGTGACCACAAACCGCTGGTACAGACATCTCTCCACATGGGGGGGGGTGGAGATGTCTTCACCGAACCTGTCAGCCCGTATGTTGGCAATGTGTGTATGTTCAGTAAACTCCACATCATTGTGAACCCAGTCAGAGCATATGTGTGAGTTACCTCCCAGGTGTCCAGCATAGCAAATGAAGGCTGTATGATTGTCTGCCAGGTCCATGGAGATATATCTGTGGAACCTGCCCCGGACCATGTCATGACAGCCTGTAGCTCTACACATATAATGAGCAAGGGTGTCATACCTCACAAGGTGTCTGCTCTGCCTTGTAGTAGCCACCTCCTCTCATTGTACAGCTTGTGTTTGGCTGGGGTACACCACACTGGATGCTTGGCATTGGTACAATGAACCACAGTTGGGTAAGGGAATGCCTGATCCATGCAGTCCTGTAGGTACCGGTAGACGGCATATGTACGTGATGCAGTGGCTGCAGTACTGTTGACCACTGGCTCAGGGTCCTTAAAGGAGACCACAGTAGTGTTCAGATGTGTGAATTCGGCCTTTGAGAAAGCCATGTGTATGGTAACCGGCAACACCCACAGCAACGGATGTCAATAGCAGAAGCCATTGTCCAAATAACATAGATTAACTTCGGTATGACAATATGTATTATTATACATGTATTGACACGTGTCTGCTAATTACACTTGCAAATGGCCGGTAAGACCGGGCCAAAGTGCCCGTGATTTACCTAGTATGGAGGTGTCATTCTGACAATAAAGTGGCGATACTTCCCAACCGGGACCTCTGGGGATTAATTAAAGCGGTTGTTAACCTGCAACATTGGATGTACACCATTTGGTTCCAGTTTTGGAAAACATGGTTTCCGTAGCACTACATACTATGGGTAGTCATGCAGACATCAGCGATTGGTGAACACACAGCAGCAGTCAAAACCACTGGCCACACGGACACAGTCCGACAAGCTCTACACTTTACATATGCACATTGGTGTCCATTGTAGGACCCAAAAATTTTCCCATACGGAATGCGTGCCAGCCTTCACCGTCCACACACGAGAACCGATAGTCATGACCACGGCACAGCCAGACATATGCACCGCAAGCATGTTCAATGTTGATGATAGCTGTCCATGAAATGCAGCACATATGCACAGAAATCCCCAGAGTTCCAAGTCCATAGAAGTGCGTCCACATCCCAGTCCCGCACACATGAAGGATGTGTAATGGGTACTGTCGACTGTTGCAGCCAAGGGATCCTGGGTATGTATAAACAGGGCTCGGTGTCGTTTGGCAGGTAATCCGTTGTCCCGCCCCGTGGGAGGGATGTGGGCGTAGCACCTGCCTTACTCCCCACTAATAATGCAAAGCATCCACCGGAGAATGCTAAATGCAGGTGTGAAATGTGTACAGCCCTATACCAGTGTCCAGTAGGCAATTCTCATGGATGGACAAGCGTACGACCAAGATAGCACCCATAACTGCAAACCCGGTGGAATTACACAGCCGCGGTAAGGCATAACACAGGTAATACACATAGGGACTACAGTTGACATTCCCCATACAAAGTTGGACTGCCGTGCGAACACCGGCGTACACAGCACTCAATCTGCCAGCAACAAAATGGGGAGCACTCGCTACCATACTGCGGAACAGATGGGCGACCTGTGGAACACATACTAATGGCACACCAACAACGTCAACTAGGATATGTAAACTATGGCGTTCCCACCTATGAAAAAAACATGCTTCAATGAATACATAGGGGATCAACATGTTCCGGTGGTGTTATGTTGAAAATACAGTGATGGATATGTCCTATTGGGATGTCTGAGGTTTATTTAAAGCAGTTGCTAACCTGCATCTTTGGATGTACACCATTTGTTCACAGTTCTACATCACCTGGTTATGTAGCACCACGTAGAATGGGTAGTCAAACAGACATCCGCAATTGGGGAACATACAGCAGCAGTCAAAACCACTGGCCAGTTGGACACAGTCCAGCAACATCTAACTTTACATATGCACATTGGTGTCCACTGAAGGACCCAAAAATACCTTCTAACAGAACTCCCTCCAGCCGTATCCGAACAACAGATGGTGCGATAGCCATGACTACGGCACAGGTAGACATATGCACCACCAGCGTGTTTAAGGTTGATGACAGGTGTCCATGAAATGCAGGACATATGAACAGAAATCCCCAGATCGACGTGTCCATACATGTGCGTCCACATCCCAGTCCCGCACACATGAAGGATGTGTAATGGGTACTGTCGAGGGTTGCAGCCATGGGATCTTGGGTATGCAGAAACGGGGCTCGGTGTTGTCTGGCAGATAATCCATCGTCCCGCCCCGTGGGAGGGATGTGGGCGTAGTACCTGCCTTACCCCCCCACTAATAATGCAAAGCATACACCGGAGAATGCTAAATGCAGGTGTGTAATGTGTACAGCCCTATACCAGTGTCCAGTAGGCAATTCACATGGATGGACAAGTGTACGACCAAGATGGCACCCATAACTGCAAACAGGTGGAATTACACTGCCGCAGTAAGGCATTACACAGGAAATACACATAGAGACTACAGTTGACATTCCCCATACAAAGTCGGACCGCCGTGCGAACACCGGCGTACACAGCACTCAATCTGCCAGCAACAAAATGGGGAGCACTCACTACCATACAGCGGAACAGATGGGCGACCTGTGGAACACATACTAATGGCACACCAACAACGTCAACTAGGATATGTAAACTATGGCGTTCCCACCTATAAAGAAAACATGCTTCAATGAATACATAGGGGATCAACATGTTCCGGTGGTGTTATGTTGAAAGTACAGTGACAGATATGTCCTATTGGGACGTCTGAGGTTTATTTAAAGCAGTTGCTAACCTGCATCTTTGGGTATACACCATTTATTCACAGTTCTAAAACACCTGGTTTACGTAGCACCATGTAGAATGGGTAGTCAAACAGACATCTGCGATTGGGGAACATACAACAGCAGTCAAAACCACTGGCCAGTTGGACACAGTCCAGCAACATCTAACTTTACATGTGCACATTTGTGTCCATTGTAGGACCCAAAAATACCTTCTAACAGAACTCTATCCAGCCGTTTCCGACCACCAGATGATGCGATAGCCGTGACTACGGCACAGTTAGACATATGCACCACCAGCATGTTTAAGGTTGATGACAGGTGTCCATGAAATGCACGACATATGAACAGAAGCCCCAGATCGACGTGTCCATACATGTGTGTCCACATCCCAGTCCCGCACACATGATGGATGTGTAATGGGTACTGTCGATGGTTGCAGCCATGGGATCTTGGGTATGCAGAAATGGGGCTCGGTGTTGTTTGGCAGATAATCCGTTGTCCCGCCCCGTGGGAGGGATGTGGGTGTAGCACATGACCTACTCCCACTAATAATGCAAAGCATCCACCGGATAATGCTAAATGCAGGTGTGGAATGTGTACAGGCCATAACAGTGTCCAGTAGGCAATCCCCATGGATGGACAGGCCTACGACCAGGATGGCACCCATACCTGCAAGCCCAGTGGAATTACACAGCTGCAGTAAGGCATAACACAGGAAATGCAGATGGAAACTACAGTAGACACTCCCCATAGAAATCCAGACCGCCGTGCGAATACCGGCGTACACAGCACTTGATCTGCCAGCAACAACATGGGGATTACTCGCTGCCATACTGCGGAACAAATGGGCGACCAGTGGAACACATACCAATGGCACACCAACAACGTCAACTAGGAAGGTCATAGGATGTTCAAACACTGGCGTTCCCGGTTATAAAGAACATCCGTCAATGAATCAATAGGGTCCACATGTTCTGGCTGTGTTATATTGACAATACAGTGGCGTATATGTCCTACTGGGCCGTCTGAGGATTACTTAAAGCAGTTGCCAACCTGCAGCATTACATTAATACCATTTGGGTTAATCGTAGTAGAACATGGGTTTCGTAGCACAACATAATATGTGTAGTCAAGCACACATCCGCGATTGGGGAATATACAGCAGCGGTCACAAACACTGGCCAGATGGACACAGTCCAACATGTTCTACATTTTACATATGCACATTTGTGTCCATTGTAGGACCCAAAAATTTATCCGTACGCAATGTCAACCGGCTGCGATCGGGAGACCCAGATGATGTGACAGCCGTGACTACGGCACAGCTACATATATGCACAGCCAGCGTGTTCAAGGTTGATGACAAGTGTCCATGAAATGCAGGACATATGAATAGGACTCCCCAGGTTGCCGAGTCCATAGACGTGCGTCCACATCCCATTCCCGCACACATGAAGGATGTGCAATGGGTACCGTCGAGGGTTGCAGACATGGGATCGTGGGTATGCAGAAATGGGGCTCGGTGTTGATTGGCAGATAATCCGTCATACCGCCCCGTGGGAAGTATGTGGGTATAGCACATGCGTTACTCCCCACTAATAATGCAAATCATCCACCGGAGAATGCTAAATGCAGCTGTGAAATGTGTACAGCCCTATACCAGTGTCCAGTAGGCATTTCCCATGGACGGACAAACGTACGACCGAGATGGTCACCCATAACTGCAAACCTGGCGTAATTTCACAGCTGCAGTAAGGCATAACACAGAAAATACAGATAGGGACCACAGTACACACCCCCCATACAAAGCCAGACCGGCGTGCGAATACCGGCGTACACAGCACTCAATCTGCCAGAAAGAGAATTGGGATCACTCGCTTCCATACCGCGAAAGGAATGGGCGACCTGCGGAACACATACTAATGGCACACCAACAACGTCAACTAGGATATATAAACTATGGCGTTCCCACCTATAAAGAAAACATGCTTCAATGAATACATAGGGGATCAACATGTTCCGGTGGTGTTATGTTGAAAGTACAGTGACAGATATGTCCTATTGGGACGTCTGAGGTTTATTTAAAGCAGTTGCTAACCTGCATCTTTGGGTATACACCATTTATTCACAGTTCTAAAACACCTGGTTTACGTAGCACCATGTAGAATGGGTAGTCAAACAGACATCTGCGATTGGGGAACATACAGCAGCAGTCAAAACCACTGGCCAGTTGGACACAGTCCAGCAACATCTAACTTTACATGTGCACATTTGTGTCCATTGTAGGACCCAAAAATACCTTCTAACAGAACTCTATCCAGCCGTTTCCGACCACCAGATGATGCGATAGCCGTGACTACGGCACAGTTAGACATATGCACCACCAGCATGTTTAAGGTTGATGACAGGTGTCCATGAAATGCACGACATATGAACAGAAGCCCCAGATCGACATGTCCATACATGTGTGTCCACATCCCAGTCCCGCACACATGATGGATGTGTAATGGGTACTGTCGATGGTTGCAGCCATGGGATCTTGGGTATGCAGAAATGGGGCTCGGTGTTGTTTGGCAGATAATCCGTTGTCCCGCCCCGTGGGAGGGATGTGGGTGTAGCACATGACCTACTCCCCACTAATAATGCAAAGCATCCACCGGATAATGCTAAATGCAGGTGTGGAATGTGTACAGGCCATAACAGTGTCCAGTAGGCAATCCCCATGGATGGACAGGCCTACGACCAGGATGGCACCCATACCTGCAAGCCCAGTGGAATTACACAGCTGCAGTAAGGCATAACACAGGAAATGCAGATGGAAACTACAGTAGACACTCCCCATAGAAATCCAGACCGCCGTGCGAATACCGGCGTACACAGCACTTGATCTGCCAGCAACAACATGGGGATTACTTGCTGCCATACTGCGGAACAAATGGGCGACCAGTGGAACACATACCAATGGCACACCAACAACGTCAACTAGGAAGGTCATAGGATGTTCAAACACTGGCGTTCCCGGTTATAAAGAACATCCGTCAATGAATCAATAGGGTCCACATGTTCTGGCTGTGTTATATTGACAATACAGTGGCGTATATGTCCTACTGGGCCTGAGGATTACTTAAAGCAGTTGCCAACCTGCAGCATTACATTAATACCATTTGGGTTAATCGTAGTAGAACATGGGTTTCGTAGCACAACATAATATGTGTAGTCAAGCACACATCCGCGATTGGGGAATATACAGCAGCGGTCACAAACACTGGCCAGATGGACACAGTCCAACATGTTCTACATTTTACATATGCACATTTGTGTCCATTGTAGGACCCAAAAATTTATCCGTACGCAATGTCAACCGGCTGCGATCGGGAGACCCAGATGATGTGACAGCCGTGACTACGGCACAGCTACATATATGCACAGCCAGCGTGTTCAAGGTTGATGACAAGTGTCCATGAAATGCAGGACATATGAATAGGACTCCCCAGGTTGCCGAGTCCATAGACGTGCGTCCACATCTCATTCCCGCACACATGAAGGATGTGCAATGGGTACCGTCGAGGGTTGCAGACATGGGATCGTGGGTATGCAGAAATGGGGCTCGGTGTTGATTGGCAGATAATCCGTCATACCGCCCCGTGGGAGGTATGTGGGTATAGCACATGCGTTACTCCCCACTAATAATGCAAATCATCCACCGGAGAATGCTAAATGCAGCTGTGAAATGTGTACAGCCCTATACCAGTGTCCAGTAGGCATTTCCCATGGACGGACAAACGTACGACCGAGATGGTCACCCATAACTGCAAACCCGGTGTAATTTCACAGCTGCAGTAAGGCATAACACAGAAAATACAGATAGGGACCACAGTACACACCCCCCATACAAAGCCAGACCGGCGTGCGAATACCGGCGTACACAGCACTCAATCTGCCAGAAAGAGAATTGGGATCACTCGCTTCCATACCGCGAAAGGAATGGGCGACCTGCGGAACACATACTAATGGCACACCAACAACATCAAGTAGGAAAGTCATAGGATCCTGAAACTATGGCGTTCACGCTTATAAAGAACATCCATCAATGAATTAATAGGATCTACATGTTTTGGTTGTGTCAGTTTGACAATACAGTGGCGGACATATCCTAATGGGACATTTGAGGATTACTTAAAGCATCTCCTAGCCTGCATCATTGGATTTACACCATCCGGTTTCAGTTTAGAATACCCTGGTTAACGTAGCACTACATAATATGGGTAGCAACCACACATCCGTGATTGGGGAGCATACAGCAGCAGTCAAACCCACTAGCCAGATGGACACAGTCCAACAAGGTCTACACTGTACATATGCACAATGGTGTTCATAGTAGGACCCCAGAGATTCATCCGTATGCAATGTCAACCAGCTACGATCGAGAGACCCGAAAGAACTGACAGCCGTGACTACGGTACAGCCAGACATATGCACCCCCAGCGTGTTCAGGGTTGATGACAACTGTCCACGGAATGCAGGACATATGTACAGATATTCCCAGATTGTAGAGTCCATAGAGGTGCGTCCACATCCCATTCCCACACATGCCGGATGTGTAATGGGTACCGTCGAGGGTTGCAGCCATGGGATCCTGGGTATGCAGAAATGGGGCTTGGTGTTGTTTGGCAGATAATACGTTGTCCCGCACCGTGGGAGGGATGTGGGAGTAGCACGTGCCTTACTCCCCACTGATAGTGCAAAGCATCCACCGGCTAATGCTAAATGCAGGTGTGAAATGTGTACTGCTCCATACCAGTGTCCAGTAGACAATCGCTAGGGATGGACAAGCGTAGGACCAACATGGCACCCATAACCGCGAATCTGGTGTAACCACACAGCTGCAGTGAGGCATAACACAGGAAATACAGATAGGGAAAACAGTAGACACTCCCCATACAAAGCCAGACCGCTGTGCGAATACCGGCGTACACAGCACTCAATCTGCCAGCACCGAAATGGGGTTCACACGCTCCCATACCGCGGAACAAATGGGTGACCTGTGGAACACATGCCAATGGCACAATATCAACGTCAGCTAGGAAAGCCATACGATGGGCAAACTATGGCATCCCCACCAATGAAGAACATCCTTCAGTGAATTAATAGGATTAATGTCAATTGACCATGGAATACACCTAATCAACATCAAAGACCCACTGGCACCTTATGGCACACAAACCAAGTCGCACATAGGTAGATGAAACAGTCAACGTAGACATTTTGTCCACGACAGGTCACATATGGTATCCAAAGGTTACTCCATAGACATGTAAGCGCTATCACCCGTAGGCTCCGTGAGACGTACACATAACATAGAAGCATCCAGGCTTTATATATCCCCCCTTACACTTCCATGTGTTACTTTCTGTGCAAACAATGAACATGTAACCACAGCATAGAAAGCACAGACGCAATGTCAACCACACACACATATGTTAACATCTCAGAAAGCATCCTATTAACACATGTATTATATGATATTGTACTATGCCGAATACTCATCAATCAAAGATTTAACAATGTATATGGAAGATATGCATAGCATATCACTGTAATACAGTGGTACAGAACTGAAAGAGTGGACAAATGTGTGCTAACTCTACATCTGTACCTAAGCTACATTCCCGTTACGGGGGTTTGCTCCACCTGCTTCTCAAAAGAGGCCTCATCAGTGTTTCATCGGTCAGCCCTGGTGTGTGGCCAACCCTCCACCTACTAATCCAACTAGATCCGCATTCTATAGCATAGCTGATGAGGTCCCCCCTCTGGTATTATAACTTGGACGTCGTAAAACACCGAATGTAGACGTATGCCTTGTGATGTGCCCATATCTGGCCGTAGGCATACGGCAATCCTGCGGCTGCCCAGGGCGCCGCACTAGTAGGGCCACCTGTCTAGTAGGTGTGTCATGTAGGTATACCAAGATGGGGCACCATGTGCTGTGGTGGTGGGCGCCATGGAGCCCTACAGCCTAGGGCAGCAGTCGATCTAAGGCCGCTGCCGTAGGAGGGGTAGTACGATCTGCAGGTATGTGCAGGCGCACATGAAACAGCGGTCCACAAGGATTACCCATAGTGGTGACACCTGCACAGATGGCTGTAGCGGGACACACACGGCCATGCATACAGCACAGGTAGACATACACACACCATAACTAGGCAAGTACACACAAGGTGTATGGCGTGTACAGGTACACTGTCAGGACAGCAAGGATAGCTGTCTGCCACGATATCCAGCAGATGTCATTACGGTGTTCTGGAATACAGACGGTGCATGGACAATGAGTGGATATGCAACGTACCACAGTTATATGAGTCAGCCGTGCAAATATGCGATACATGGGAAAGACAGCTGTCCATGCTAGAGCAGCAGTACGGGCACAACATAGGTACATAGATATACAATGACAGAGATACAGACGGACACATGTGGCAGGCCCGGGAGTGTAATGTACACAGCATCACCCCACCACACCATAGCAGGGTGCACGTGGAGAACACGCTACGGCGGTCGCCGACCACAACAGGTACACACGCAGTACACGAGCTGCGTCCCACCATCAACAAACACAGGGATGGTGGCAGGATATGAGTGTTCTGCGTAAACCTCAAGGCCATACCGTATGAACCCATGCAGCTGGGAGCATGGACACACACACACATGTGGCAGGCATGGTGTTGACCACACCCCCACATACCCAAACGCACAAACGTATGACACAGGTATGGAATGCGCTACGTGGACCACCGAACACACCACCATCAGAGGCACATGTACAGGTGGGTGACAACATCCATAAAGGAATGGCCGCTGATAACCAAGGTTTGTGTTGCGAAGCGTCTAAAAGCATGTTCATCTGCAGAGGCAGCTGGAAACACACACACACAAACACACAGGGAAGGGCCGAGAGACGAACCTACGCCTATCTACATGAACTCATTACAGCATGAAGCATTTACAGAACGTGCTACTGAGATTACTGAGCACAGTGCTGGCAGAGGCATACTTCTAGGCGCGTGACATCACCCGTAAGAGAATAGCTGGCAATAGCCAAGGTATGTGTTGCGAAGCGTCCAAACGCATGTTCATCTGCAGAGGCAGCTGGAAACACACACACACACACACACACACACACACACACACACACACACACACACACACACACGGAAGGGCCGAGAGTCGAACCTATGCCTATCTACATGAACTCACTACAGCATGAAGCATTTACAGAACGCGCTACCGAGATTACTAAGCACAGCACTGTCATTGGCATACTTCTAGGCGGGTGACATCACCCGTAAGAGAATAGCTGGCAATAGCCAAGGTATGTGTTGCAAAGCGTCTAAAAGCTTGTTCATCTGCAGAGGCAGCTGGAAACACACACACACAAACACACACACACACACAGGGAAGGGCCGAGAGTCGAACCTACGCCTGTCTACATGAACTCACTACAGCATGAAGCATTTACAGAACGCGCTACCGAGATTACTGAGCACAGCGCTGTCAGAGGCATACCTCTAGGCGCGTGACATCACCCGTAAGAGAATAGCTGGCAATAGCCAAGGTATGTGTTGCGAAGCGTCCAAAAGCATGTTCATCTGCAGAGGCAGCTGGAAACACACACACAGGGAAGGGCCGAGTCGAACCTACGCCTATCTACATGAACTCACTACAGCATGAAGCATTTACAGAATGCGCTACCGAGATTACTGAGCACACTGCTGTCAGAGGCATACTTCTAGGCGGGTGACATCACCCGTAAGAGAATAGCTGGCAATAGCCAAGGTATGTGTTGCGAAGCGTCTAAAAGCTTGTTCATCTGCAGAGGCAGCTGGAAACACACACACACACACACACACACACAGGGAAGGGCCGAGAGTCGAACCTACGCCTATCTACATGAACTCACTACAGCATGAAGCATTTACAGAATGCGCTACCGAGATTACTGAGCACAGCGCTGTCAGAGGCATACTTCTAGGCGGGTGACATCACCCGTAAGAGAATAGCTGGCAATAGCCAAGGTATGTGTTGCGTCTAAAAGCTTGTTCATCTGCAGAGGCAGCTGGAAACACACACACACAAACACACACACACACACAGGGAAGGGCCGAGAGTCGAACCTACGCCTATCTACATGAACTCACTACAGCATGAAGCATTTACAGAACACACTACCGAGATTAGTGAGCACAGCGCTGTCAGAGGCATACTTCTAGGCGCGTGACATCACCCGTAAGAGAATAGCTGGCAATAGCCAAGGTATGTGTTGCGAAGCGTCAAAAGCATGTTCATCTGCAGAGGCAGCTGGAAACACACACACACACACACACACACACACACACAAGGAAGGGCCGAGAGTTGAACCTACGCCTATCTACATGAACTCACTACAGCATGAAGCATTTACAGAACGCGCTACCGAGATTACTGAGCACAGCACTGTCAGAGGCATACTTCTAGGCGGGTGACATCACCCGTAAGAGAATAGCTAACAATAGCCAAGGTATGTGTTGCGAAGCGTCTAAAAGCTTGTTCATCTGCAGAGGCAGCTGGAAACACACACACACAAACACACACACACAGGGAAGGGCCGAGAGTCGAACCTACGCCTATCTACATGAACTCACTACAGCATCAAGCATTTACAGAACGCGCTACCGAGATTACTGAGCACAGCGCTGTCAGAGGCATACTTCTAGGCGCGTGACATCACCCGTAAGAGAATAGCTGGCAATAGCCAAGGTATGTGTTGCGAAGCGTCTAAAAGCTTGCTCATCTGCAGAGGCAGCTGGAAACACACACACACAAGGAAGGGCCGAGAGTCAAACCTACACCTATCTACATGAACTCATTACAGCATGAAGCATTTACAGAACGCGCTACCGAGATTACTGAGCACAGCGCTGTCAGAGGCATACTTCTAGGCGGGTGACATCACCCGTAAGAGAATAGCTGGCAATAGCCAAGGTATGTGTTGCGAAGCGTCTAAAAGCATGTTCATCTGCAGAGGCAGCTGGAAACACACACAGGGAAGGGCCGAGAGTCAAACCTACGCCTATCTACATGAACTCACTACAGCATGAAGCATTTACAGAACGCGCTACCGAGATTACTGAGCACAGCGCTGTCAGAGGCATACTTCTAGGCGCGTGACATCACCCGTATGAGAATAGCTGGCAATAGCCAAGGTATGTGTTGCGAGGCGTCTAAAAGCATGTTCATCTGCAGAGGCAGCTAGAAACACACACACACACACACACACACACACACACACACACAGGGAAGGGCCGAGAGTCGAACCTACACCTACCTACATGAACTCACTACAGCATGAAGCATTTACAGAACGCGTTACCGGGATTACTGAGCACAGCACTGTCAGGAGGCATACCCCTAGGTGGGTGGTATCATCTGCAGAGGCAATGCGTCCGATAGGGAATGAAGACAGAGTGCGCAGTCACACAGCCTGTTACCATCCCAAGGTGGCCGTACAGTAACACGGTAGTGCTGCAGTCGGGAATACCAAATAGCTACTGGGCAGTACATCACGACATGAATACGGGATGCACCACATGACAGTATACCCTAGGAGAGGGCATCCGGCGTGCAGGATGTAGGCAGCCAATGTGGCATGACAGCCACATATGAGTCACCTGGATGGTCACCATGGCTATGCAGGATGTCATTGTCCATGGCTACACGCCTAGTAGCAGACATCGGTGCCGACTGTCGTGTGTACCCCCGGCGGGTGTACTGGCCATGCCTCTCACACCTAGCGGTTGCAAAGGGGAGACAGACATGCTCACGGGGTATCAACGCAGTCGGGCGCGGTGTGCACTGTACTGTGTGTCCATCTACACAGCTGCTTACTGGGCATGCTCAGACACTTAGACTCGGCACAGAGCAGACATGCATACCAGACCTCTCAACTGTCCCGAATAACTCGGTTTTTACCGAGTTTTGGGGTCCCAATAATGGAGTGCCACGATTCCCGAGTGGCACCCCATTATTTCCGATTTTTCGGATCAATTTTTTAAATTTTCGCGCTTTCGGGGGTGACATCATCACGTGCGCGATGACGTCAGCCCCGTCAGGATGCCGCGCGTCTGTTTGAATAGGATGCGGTTTGGTTTCTGTTTCTTTCTGTGCGTCTAAGATGTATGGATTTACTGTTGAACATTTTACTTTCTGCTGTATTTATGCAGAGCCGGTCGTCAGCAAATGCACTGTAGCAGAACCCAGGATTTTAGCAAATGCACTTCAAGGTAAGCCGGTAAGGCAGAACACAGGATTTTTTACTTTTTGCCGTTTGGAGAACACAGGAGTTTAGCAAATGCACTTTAAGGTAAGGAAACACACAAATCGGATTTTTACTTTTTGCCGTTTGGGTAGAACACAGGAGTTCACTTTTAACACTTTATCGTTCAGCTTACTTTTGGGAGGAGGTGAAATTTGTTCGAGAAACTTTCTTTTACATAAAAGGAGAGGTTTACTTAAACTGCTTATTTTACTTTGATAGTTAACTTGCAGGAGAAAATGTGCTTTAATTTACATACTGACTAACTTGCAGCCAGGAGAAAGTTCTGTGCTTTATTTAACTGGGAAACTGCTTTTGTGCTTGTATTTTAATGGCTACAGGAGAAAATATACTTTCACGTTTATGTTGGCTTACAGGCAAGAGAGTGTGCTGTGTTTTCTACATATTTAACAGAGCAACTGCTTTCTTTTTGTGTTTTAATGGCTGCAGAAGAACGTGCTTTCAGTTTTGTGTACATATTGGCTTGGAGTTACAGGAAGTGAAAGTGTGCTTGCTAATTTAACAGAAATTGCTTTCGTTTTATTGTATTTTAATGGCTGCAGGAGAAAATTTGCTTTCATGTTCACATTGGCTTATAGGCAAGAGTGTGTGCTGTGCTCTCTACTCAGAGAAACTGCTTTCGTTTTACTTGTATTTTAAGCTGCAGGAGAAAATGTGGTTTCAGTTTCAAGTACATTTTGGCTTGGCTTACAGGAAGAGAAAGTGTGTGCTTGTGCTTTACTTAACAGAGAAACTGCTTTCATTTTACTTGTATTTTAACGGCTGCAGGAGAACATGTGCTGTCATGTACACACTGGCTTGGCTTACAGGAAGAGAAAGTGTGTGCTTATTTAACAGAGAAATTGCTTTTGTTTTACTTGTATTTTAAAGGGTGCAGGAGAAAATGTGCTTTCATGTACATATTGGCTTACAGGCAAGAGAAAGTGTGTGCTTTAACAGAGACTGCTTTTATTTTGATTTTACTGCTGCAGGAGAAACTATGCTTTAATGTACATATTGACTTGCAGGCAGGGCAATGTGTGCTTTTACTTATTTAACAAACTGCTTTTGGTTTACTTAACAGCTGCAGCAGAAAGTGTGTGTGAGAGAGACTGTCTGGAATGTTGGCTCATACATATTTTTGGTCTGTTTCTCTTAAAATTTTTGTTTTCTGACAAATCCAGTGAGAACTGAATTCACTAAATACTCATTGCCATTTAAGTTTCAGTCTTTCTGTCTTTCAGGAAATGCATGCTCGGTAACACAAAACATTTTATACTAGCAAGCAACTTTTCTAAGATCATACAAGCAATGTTTAAAATGTGTCCCTGTGTCCCTGGGTTTGGGCTTTTGTCCCCTTCCCAATCAATTTTTGGTTATTTCCAGATTTCTTATGCTGCATAGGTCTTCAGGGGGAGAGGAGTATAGTACTGCTTATAGTAAGTGTGTTTGTGTTGTCAGTAGACTCAGTAGTACGACAGGTAGAATACTTACTTTTGATGTAGAAGGCTGTGGGGATTCTAATCCCACAGCATGTAAATTGCTGATACTGTACTCTGTTGTACTTTGCAGTCCTGAGAATGTTCTCTTTGGCAGAGATGGCTAGTAATTATGAACCTGTTATCAGTTTGCCATCCATTCCCTGTTGTAATATTACTGGCTTTTTTTTTTTTTTTTATGCGACATAGGCAATTTATATCTCAAGGGCAACAGGCACATTATTTGTAGATGAAACAATGAAATATTAAGTTGTTTGACAGCGGCAACCTCTTCATTAGTTACATATATCCTTAATGTGGAAATATTATGTGACTTTCTCTTCTGCAGAGATTGTGCATATTTACTGATACTGGTGAATTGTAGACATTACAAAGACTTTTATAATAGAAATGTTCTGAACTGGGCAGTTTAGTCAAAAATTGGTTCATGCATTTTGTTTAATTGCTTACTGTAAAAGTGTTCAAAACAATAAATTTAAAACGCACTGTAGCAAGTATGCTGTATTATACAAGGAATATAATTTAATATTGTCTGGAAGATGTATCAAAGAACACATGTAATGTTTTGTGTGCAAGGGGGCCTATGATTTGAAAACAGCCCAAAGCTAATCTTACCATTGGCCAGTGTTTCAATGCTGTTTCAATGAATGTGAGTTTCAAGGGCAGATAAGTTATAATGCTAAGTCTATTTTCATTGTGAGACTGTATTGCTTTGTTTAGCAGAGATCTAGTAGTGTTTATGCTATAAAATGTAAAATAAACTTTTTAAATTAATCCAAATAAACATTGTAGAAGTAAAGCAGTAAGCACATTATAGTGTTTATGGTAAATAGGGCAAATTAACCAGGTAATGGTACATTGGAATGGCTGCAGGGGGACTCTAGTGCCATTTTTGGTTATCTGTTCTTCAGTTTGCATTTGAACGTTAGTATCCCACAATTCCACTGGAGTGGGTGGGGTTACATAATTATGTATGCAAAGTATATGTTAATCAGCGTACAGATTTGTACCTATTTTTCATGGGCCTTGTCCAGATTTTTGATGTTTCCAGGTTGAGAGGTATGATGCATACACATGGTGCGACGGCATGGTTGGCAGACTGTGGACCGTCGTGTGTGTCCAGCCACACAACAGCAACCTGGCCATGCCACAGATGTGGCAGTTGCGAAGGGGAAACAGGCATGCACCCGGGGTATCAATGCAGTCGGGCGTGGTGTGCACTGTACTGTGTGTCCATCTACACAGCTACTTACTGGGCATGCTCAGACACTTAGACTTGGCACAGAGCAGAAATGCATACACATGGTGCGACGGCATGGGTGGCAGACTGTGGACCGTCGTGTGTGTCCAGCCACACAACAGCAACCCGGCCATGCCACAGACGTGGCAGTTGCAAAGGGGAAACAGGCATGCACCCGGGGTATCAATGCAGTCGGGCGCGGTGTGCACTGTACTGTGTGTCCATCTACACAGCTGCTTACTGGGCATGCTCAGACACTTAGACTCGGCACAGAGCAGACATGCATACACATGGTGCGACGGCATGGGTGGCAGACTGTGGACCGTCGTGTGTCCAGCCACACAACAGCAACCTGGCCATGCCACAGACGTGGCAGTTGCGAAGGGGAAACAGGCATGCACCCGGGGTATCAATGCAGTTGGGCGCGGTGTGCACTGTACTGTGTGTCCATCTACACAGCTGCTTACTGGGCATGCTCAGACACTTAGACTCGGCACAGAGCAGACATGCATACACATGGTGTGACGGCATGGGTGGCAGACTGTGGACCATCGTGTGTGTCCAGCCACACAACAGCAACCCGGCCATGCCACAGACGTGGCAGTTGCGAAGGGGAAACAGGCATGCACCCGGGGTATCAATGCAGTCGGGCGGTGTGCACTGTACTGTGTGTCCATCTACACAGCTGCTTACTGGGCATGCTCAGACACTTAGACTCGGCACAGAGCAGACATGCATACACATGGTGCGATGGCATGGGTGGCAGACTGTGGACCGTCCTGTGCGTCCAGCCACACAACAGCAACCCGGCCATGCCACAGACGTGGCCGTTGCAGCGGGGAATATCCAGGTGCAATTAACCATAGGTAGGACTGTCCTACAGTTTGTTGCATGCTACAGACCACCCTCCCAAACCCAGGATACCTGCACAGCCGTCCTGAGGACACTGGTGAGTGTGCATGCTCTCACAACACTGCCGTATTGGGTGACATCAACCACCCATACATAGACCGAGAACATTACCCAAGACACAACACCCTACGCCACAGGTCCCAGGTGTTCATACACCTGACTGCTGTGAAACAGCCATGCACCATACCCACTAGGGGGGGACGTATACCAGTTCTGGTCATCACACATGGGGAGGATATGCTCCACACAGGATGTACATCCCTCAATGGTGATGTCAGACCGTATAGTGGATCCACTGGTAATCCACATCCTGCACCCAACACCGGCATGGGAGACCTAAGTGACGACCTCTCCACAGCAAACCACACACGTCATATGACCGGTGTGGTACCCTACAAGGCCTCCATGCCAGTGGTAAACACAGGCTGCACTGCCGAAACCCTTACGAATGCCTTCTCTGAGCATCCCCAGGGATGTCTTCACCAAGCGATCATGATAACATCAGGACCTTGTCCACCGAAGGCAGGCACATGGTCTGGTGGACCCCAGCCACTGACAAAGTGTACAACAACAGTTGCAGCTAATACATGACAGAGCAATATCAGTACCAGGGAAGGCATCACTCATTAATACCGGCGTTAACATATGGCCACACATACAATCATCCAAGGCTGCTTGTGGGAGTGGTACTGCAGAGGGCACATGAGACAGCCATAGGGCCTTCCTCAGCTGTGGTAGGGACATGGGTGGGAGCGCACAGTCATGCCAGGAAGTAATCCAGAATGGTACAACGGTCACTGAACCCACAGACATTGTCAACAAACCAGCGGACATGTTCCATACATACATCCACCCCCCCAAGAGGGGACGTATCCATCCCACCAGAGTCTAGCCTCCCAAACATCTCGTATGCCCTGGAGTGATCTGATATCTGTTAGGTGGTGAACACAGCACCAATGGTCCCGGATGGTGTCCCTGGCTGTATGCTATCCAACCTCATTGAGGCCCTCGCCCCACACATAAGGCCGCTGTGTCATGTTAGCCTTACTACGGGCTAGGTCCCCGCTGTATGGCATACGGCAGCTGTGGTCCCACTACGCCAGGGTAGTGCTCTTATGGACTGTAGACATTCCTGCCCTATCAGCTTGACAAGCCGTGCCTGCAAAGCTGTGGGGAGGTCCATACTGGGGCCCATGAATACAGACAGTGGTGTACAGCCAATACCGGAACATACCCACAACGACTTAGTCAAGGGCAGATCCTGCCTCCCAAACCTGCTCGGCCTGTCTGGAGGGGTCACTAAGGCCATTGATGGGGGTACATTGGTTTGCACAGACTACCATGACCTGGCGGGAGCGTTCAAACCACACTCCACGTGGGACTCATGGAAAGGCTCGCCAACGTACATGTGGGGACATATGTCACACAATGGTTTTCAGAATGGATGGAGGTCACACCACACAGGGTTTGTGTTCCTGGTGCTGTGTCAGGCTCCAAGCTGGTCTCGAGTGGAGGCCCACAGGGCTCAGTCCTGGGCCCCCTCCCGTTTGGCATTTGACCTTCCAATGTGCATGCAAACATAGGGGGATTGTGGCAGACATGGTATGCAGATGACTGCACACCGGCCACCATACCCAACACCCCATCTGACACGGACATCCACCTGGGGCCTCATAGACATGGATAATTGGTGCCAGAGCCATGGCCTGCTGCTACATGCCAGGGACGGTGCAGACCTACCCAGTGGGAAGGACATGTTTGCCCCGACATAACATGTAGGTGGTAATCCATTCAACTTGGTGGACGTGTTCAGGGACATGGGTACCACACCTGTCGGTAACCTCTGTCAACACACACAATGCCAATGTGGTTGGGAAGACATTCCACTGTGGCCACCTGGTCAGGAAGGAACCACATCCACATCAGGGGAGTTCATTGTACCCCTGTACACTTCACACATCAGACCAATGATTGCGTACAATGGCACATCTGGGCTGTACCTAACATGACACCTGCAGCACTCGGAAGGACCACAAACGTTCCACGACACGGGGATAACGGTGCTGGGACATGTGTCACAAGCTGCCCGACCAAGGGGACTCCGGCTGTATACCTTCCCAGCACATCTGCTCTGTGGTGATCTGTGCCTGACATACACGGCCATGTCCGACCTGGGTGACATGGGCATGTTCCACCTCCTAGGCTCCAGGCAAACATGGGCACAGAAGCGACTGTCAGAAACCTCACCACGAAGATGACTAGGACGTGCTGGGGGAACAGGGTCAACGCCCAGAGACCCCCTACAACATGGAGAGGATTGCCAGCCCATGTGAAGCAGAGGCCCTGACTGAATTTGTCCAGGAGTAATCATGACGTGTGGATGTGTGATCATAGGTATGCGCCAGGCATCATCTCTGTGTCAGTGCTGGACAGGGGGACAGCAGACCGATGGATGTGGTATCCTCATCCTAAGGGGTGTTAGCAGCCACACACACTCTGGCTAGGATTACACATGCCGTATGGCACATAGCCTGGTATGTACATGTGCGCCTATGTACCTATGTAGGGGTCCATGCAAGTTGCGGGTACCTGTGGTATGCTGATATTGCCGGATGTGCCTGCGGGTACCCCACAGCTACACGTGGGGGACTGATAACAGTGCTCCCAGTAGGCACATGCAAGTACACCATAAGTGTCATACGGGTTAACTGAACCAACATGGTGCTACACATGTAACCGCCACGCATACCGTGTACACAAAACAATGAATGCTGCACCTGCAGTACATGGTATGTCTGCTGCATGATGTCAGTGCACGACCCACGTCACATACGCACCTGTCACCTGCCATACACAACCACCGCAACATACACATCACGTACTATGCGGACACAGGTATCACATACACCTCTCACTATCTTGTCCACCCTGTGCATCAGAATATGTTTGCATAACCGTGCACCGATGGTGTAGATCACAGTTCTGCGGCAGAGGCTTCATCATATGCACAGGGTGATATGTGTGCCACGGGCATAGGCTGTACCAATGGATGACATCATGTGTGTGTGTAAGGGCCTGTGCATTTACTGGGCATGACTGTGCAGAATGCATGTGGATGTGGTGGAGCCCTACAGTTGTGTCTGCTGTGTGTGGGTATGTGTGTACACAGTTCAGTCATCTGTGATGCCTACACGGGGTATACTTGGCAGCCCCAGACTGTACAGTGCAGGTGGTATGGCTCACTGTGTCCGCCTGCGGCCACGTGACCCGTGCCTGCCTGGGGTCGCACGGGCACTACCGGGTGGAGGTATAGAGTGGCCACTCTCCGATGACACATGTCCGCTGGAACCGTGTCCACGCTGGGACCGTCCAGGGCCACGTCCACGTGGCCTGCTGTGTCCTGGTGTTTTTGGTGTAGCAGCAGCTGCACTGCTGCTGCTACCAGCACTGTGTGAGTGGGCATGGGAGGTGGCACGCACACGTCGACCTGCACTAGGTGGTGTTGCTGGCCTACGCCCACGTGCCCTACGCCTCACCCCTACCAGGTGTTCCAGCACGGACAGCTCACGCTCGCAGATGGCCATGCCTCGGTCGAGGATCCCAACCATCTCACCTAATCTCCTATCCAGAACATCGGCAAGCTGCTGTTGAGCATTCGCCAATGACTGGATGTTCTCATTTAAGGAACGGATTGCGGCCCTCTGCAGCCTCTGCCCTTCCTGGTTCTGCCATTCGGCATGTGCCTGCGCCGCCATTACAGTCTGAAACATACGTCTGGTTATACCAGCTGCTGCACCCTGTATGGCAGGTGAATGTCTAGCAGTGCTCCCCCTACGAGCAGCACCTGCCACATGCCTGTGTGGCACTTCACCAGTCATTACACTGGCAACATGGTGTGTACCCGCACCTTCTGCAGCCACCACACATTCCTGCTCGGTGCCAACAGACGCTGACTGTCCTTCATCTATGGGCAACGGTGATGTGGTATGTGTCGGCATCTGAACCGTGTGCAGGGATGAGGGGGACATAAGTGGGATGTTCTCCAATGGCACAGCTTCTGCCTGTGACGACCCTGCCTGTGCCTCATGCACATGGTCATCACCGCTAGTATCTGTGGGGACACTAGCATCAGATGGACCGCAGGAGGGGAACGCACCTACAGCACCTGTGAATACAAAGACATACCCTAAGTTACATTACACACACGCAGACACACACGCAGACACACACACACACACACACACACACACACACACACACACACACACACACACACGCAGACACACACACAGACACACACACACACACACACACACACACATGCAGAGACACACACACATGCAGACACATCATGCATGTGATATTGCAGGTGGCATGCAGCATTCCCACACCACAGCCCAGTGAATGCAGCCCAGACATTAATAGTGGCAGTATGCATACTGCCCTGGAGTGCACACTACATCAGGCAGGTGTCTTTTAGTAGGCTTGCAGTACACACATTCATGGTAGTTTGCATGCATCACAGTGATACACTGTGTGGCCAACGGCAGGTTAACAGTACACATGGCTGGCGTCACTATGTCATGTACACCGCAAACATGTGCGGTATCATGTGGACATGTGACAATGGTGTCCCACCACATGCACCACATCACAACGGATGTCACAGTGCAGTGTTATGTGTACAGTCTACAGATAGAATGCATGTGTAACAAGGATGTCTGTGCAGGTGTGGTTGGTGTGAGCTGTGTACATAGCTGTACAGTGGGGAGTACAGGCACTGTGCCACTGCACGGCAGCAGGACACAGGTATGTTTCTGTGCAATGCATAACCTGGACGCATTGCATTGACATGTCTGCAAGTCAATTCTGCTGTTCAACAGCACGTATATGGTAGACATTGGTGGCACCTCTAGTGGCTGCAGACAGGCATTCCATTTGTCTGGTGTACCACATCGGATGTCCAGGGGGTCCACTACAGTGATGACCCAACTATGTGTGGACAGGGTGCAACGGTGACTACCCACTGCGGACGTACTGTGTGGCAACATGCCTGTAGGTATCACCCATGGCCATGTATGTCTGGTTCATGGACAATTGTGTGTGATGGGCATCGTGTACACAGCCCTGTGGTGACCCATGTGACATACAACCGTACTAGTCTGAGGTGTCACATTCCCGAAGGCTATGCAGACATTGTGGATGTCTGCTATGTCGTGCATAGGTCATGTCATGGTGTGACAATGTTGCGGACAGACCTCCACATGCATGGGACATGTCATGTGCCATGTCACAACGTGTGCACCCAATGCAGGGGCATAGGTCACAGTGGTAACACCTGTGTTCTGGCCAGATCACAGCTCACTATGTGGTACTGTGTGCATACCGCAAAGGCATACCGATGCATACTACACATGCAGCCATTGTGGAACACCTCCACCATTGTATGCATAGCTGACTGCACATATCACACCGATGGGTTATGTGGTGTCATGCCGGTCTATACTAATGGTTGTATCTACTGTACATGGGTGGTGTGTGTGTCGGGTGGTGCAACCTGTATACCGTGACTGGGGCACACCCAGGTGTGCATGTCATACCTGGACACATGGGGAATATCTATACACCGTATCATGCCTATTACTAGCAACAGTCTTACCTGCGACAGACCCATGTCTGTGCGACACGCCAGACGTACCTGTATAGGGATGACACAAAAGTATACACATTATCCATTACTATCGCCATGGTAAGCACTGTGCATGTCACATCATGCACCTGTGTGTTAGCATGTGCTATGCACATGTCTGCAAACACAATGTAGCATACTGTAGTATGCAGCTTGTGTGGCCATATACCTGGCATGTGTTGCTACATTATGTGTTGTACTATGACACCCACTCCTACATCACTTATCATGCAAACATGCAACACTGACTTACCAGGCAGCTCCAAGCTCGTTGGTTGGGAGACACCCACCTCCACGATAGACGCGAGGGTTTCAGCATGTTGTTCCTTGGGTGTCCCCAGACTGGCCAGGAGCTCCTCCATGGGTGTGAGTGGGGGCTGGGTTTGTGGCCCACCACCTGTCCCACCTTGTTGTCTGGCGATTGCAGCGGCACGCTGTTTCGCATGCCGAATTAGGTCTGTGCAGTGCCTGCGGATCTGTTGATATGTGCGGTTGTGGCTGCCCAGGGTGTTCACCCTCCTGCGCATATCCTGCCACATGTCTTCATGTTGTTGTGCCTGTAGTGGCACGTGGCTGAACAGTATGTCATAGTTATCGTGGAGCAATGGTATTATCACCTCATCTTCCTGTCGGCTGAAGGCAGGCAGCCGTGAACATGGCATTATCTGTAAGACATAATGATGTTGACAGGTCACATTTACACTGCTGTGCTGGCATACCGCTGGACATACATTGCTATGACATGTACAACATCTGCACAGTTATCTCTGCGATGCATCATGGCAGTGACACAGCCGACGTGTTGCCGTCACACCATTGAGCAGTGGGTGTCATATCATATCTGTGTGTCACCTCATCACACTGTACACGCACCATGTTAATGTTAGCCTGCTGTGGACATGTGTGCCTGCCTGCACCTGTGTCCATATCAGTTGGCACAGGTCCCCATGTGACAACAGTTCTACTGTTCACCTGGATGCTGTGTATATGTCACTAGACATCATGTACGCGGCCATTATGTACGTCAGCAGTGGCACTGCACACATACACATGGACACCTGTACATGCATGTGTTGTGCCATGTACATCCACACAGCACTGTACGGGTGTTGGGCAACCTGCCACGGCTCACCTGTGTTGCACATGTGATACACATGGGACAATGTGTAACCATGTCACATTAGCAGGAAAGGTCATGCATAGCATGTGCACACGCACGTTGTCCACAGCAACACACAGCACATGTAACACCACAGGGTGCATCACCGCCACATTACTGCTGTGGACGGTTGATAGTGACAGTGCCTTTTGTCCATCGCACCATGTAGGACTGTGATAGCATGTGCAGCCTTGCTGGGCAGGGCTGCATGGTATGGCAGGGTATGCCACATACATGGCACTGGGATGTGATCCACCTGGGGGGTAATGATATTGGCAGGGTGGCTGTCCATTCCATATGTCATTGCTATGTGTATATGGACATTAGACATGTCTATCATCATGGTGTGGACACTGGCCTTATGCAAGGTAGGCTGCACGCTGCTTGGTGGGGGTGTCTGGTGCATGCAGGTATCGCACATCCATGCATACACTTTAACCCTGACAGGTGCTATGTGCTGCGATATTGTTCAACACAGTGCTGTATGTGCCCACACACTGCTATCCCATGCACATGGATGGTTGCCTGGACTGACATGGGTACCACATATGTCTACATCCAGTGCCTGCTGCCACCCCATGTCTGCTGGTGCACTGCACACCGCCATCCTTCCCACGGGGAACGTGGTGTTGGGCACAGCATAGGTATCCATGTATGGGGACAGGGATGTTCACATAGCAGGGGCACTGATGGTATCGTCGATCTGACCATACACGTATGACGCACCCCTCACACATACAACCCATTCATTATGTTGTTCGCAACACTGACACAGCTATACTGCTATGCCGGAGACATTCACAGACGTACATACACAGATGCGTGCACATCTGTCTGTCGCATGGGCTGGACTATTGGTGTGGTTCGGCACATAACGTGTTTGAGTGCGGCTGGCGCAGACCTACTGTGCACATGTCTACACAGTAAGCCTGTTCTACAGTAGGCATCGGTGATGTGCTGTGCACATATCATATCTGCACATTGTGTTGGTGTCTGTCTGTCCACGGGCCAGTGGTGGGACACACAGGGATATTGTTGAACATATATGCATGCAACCCTGTACTGCTGTACCGCTAGCTTCGGTGCTAATGTGTCATAGACATGCACACCGTATCCGAACAGGTGGTAGTGGGTTGCCACCCGTACCCATCTCCTCTTGTGGGTTGCTATCATCCAACACCCTCTTTGTATTGTATGTTCAGGCTATGCACCTGTGTGGGGCATGTGGGCATGCAATGCAGTACTACGTGCCTTTGCACCCATCGCAGAACATGTCACACAGGTACACTGGCAGCCGTACACTTCACAGCTTGATGACGGCACAACACATTTTGTACACACGTAACACATGTCCTGTGGGACATGGTCAGATGTACAGGCATGTCCAACAGTCACATGCCACTGCTACCCCTACATGACGGCTATGCAGGACATGTGGCGGTACAGCAACTGTCACATGTACACGTGCAATGCCTCCCTACCTACATCGTGGTACTGCCTGTGGGGCATGTGCGTCTGCATCCATGCTATGGCCATAGATGACAGTTGTACATCGATATGTGCAACATACCTCATTGGGTGTTCTCATGTGTGCATGTTCAACATGTCTACGCATTGTTTGTGTCTGTCACACAGTCATTGTTGTGCATAGTTTACATGGCAGCCATGGCATACTGTGTGTGATTCCATGTACTTCATTGGGCTACCAGCATTGTACATCATCACAGCGTATTCCAGCCATCACGTAGCCATCCTAGCTGACACTGTTATCCAGCCAGTGGGAGGTGTTCTGCCATGTGCACATATATCACACAGTACGAGGGTGGCTGACACCCATTCTCGGGACAGGGTTCTGACCGCTGTGGATGTGTGTGATGCTGTCGACGACCATGACTGCGCCAGATGGTGACATCTGGATGTGTAACATTCACAACACACACCTACCTTCACGTAGCAACACATCATCCACAACAATGGACACCCCTGCCAGAACACTGTGTGCAGTATGTCTGTATGACCACTACAGGCACCACTGGTGGCCACCAGCATGGCTGCCAACAGCAGCAGTGTGTATCCTGTGTGATCATGGGTTACACCATTCACAACACACCTGTCACAGATGGCCCTGTTGTGGGTCACAGTGCAGTTCCACACATCATGTAACAGTATACATCATGCACCGATATGTTACGGACATGTGAGCGGCTGTGCAACCCAACATATGCACATATGACACATCACCTGGTACAACATGTCTGTCTTACCACATGTTATTGTGACCACCCTGTGATGACATTGTACAGGCTACGTGGACTGGGACGTGATGGCTCACAGGTATATTCACCCTCCGGGTGTGTGTCTAGCCAGGTGTACAGTAGGCAGTGGTCTGCACACGGGGATACTGTACATTGGCCTACTCTGTCACTGCGACTGTTGACTATGCTCATACTGTACTTATACAGGCATGTGGTATATGTCCAGTTTGACAGTCATGGTCAACCACACTACTGTGGCACACATGACCTGCGGACATCTGCCTAGGGTGTGGGGCCCACATGTACATTTTCACATGCTATGCTGCCTCTGCGGCAGTGTCACATGTCTGTCTCCAGCAGGGCTGTAACAGGCAGGCACGGCATGCAGTAATGTGTGACAATGCTTGCACCCTCCACTGTGCTGCACACAAGCACTGCACGCACAGTACGGCATGCCTGACATTTATCTGCGATGCCTGGGACCTGCCTCCATGCTCTGCACAGCACACCTGCCAGTCCAGATTGTACACAGATCATACCTCCCAGGCACATACCTGGACTGCAACACACACAGGTGAGGGAATCCCACATCACACAATGTTTTACACACATACTGTATATTTTCAGAACACAATGCATCATAGGTACTCCATGTTCGGATACCCATGTTTGTGACTGCTAGACACATTGTAACACGCAACACAGAGTACACTGTACACCACAGGTTACATGCTGGCTGTGTTGTCATACTGTACATTGCACCTCGGACAGTTGCTACTGCCATGTGCTGACAGCAACCCACACTTCCCTAGTATGGACTCCCATGTACCCACACATGCTTGGCCATGCACTACACATAGCTGGGTGACACATTACACAACACATACCATACCTACACTACCCTCGGCATGCACCATACCTCCATGTGTCTGTGTGTTAAACCTAGGGATATCCCCCCTCTGGTAGATGAACATATATGCTTCGTGGCCCTGCTAGCCACACCCTGGACACACACCCATCACAGCATACATGGTACATGTGCTCAACGGCTGGTACTACTGACGTCTGCTGATGGGGTGGTTACTGGCATGGCACCACGCCAGCTGGACAGTATATGTGACTATGCTGACACATATCACAGTGCACTTCCGCAACATGTATGCAATGGTAGGGACCATGCTATTCCACACAGAGACATGGCGGTACTGGCCTTTTCACAGACACCACGGTGGTAGTCAGGTTCCATGCACATCTGCTGTATGGGCACATGTGCAGGCTGTTGCACAGTGGGTATATTCACATGTGTAGGGTGCATCACTTGACAGTCATGGTGGGTCCTCGTGGTCCATCACATGCTCCACAGCTAGCTACCTACACATGACTGCCGTACATTGCAGTGTGGGCCCTCAGGCAGTGTGGTGGTATGTCTGTGTTGTTTGGCTACATCCACATTCGATGTAGCATACAACAGTCACGCAGGCATTGCCGACTGAGATGTTGTTGGCAACATGCCAGCCAATGGGGTACCTACCTACAATACACACTCTCACTCACTACAGGGTTCCAATCCATACATGGACATCACAGTGTCCCTGTGGACACATACATGGTACTGCCATGCATACGTTATGTCCTAGGACACTGTCCCAATGTCACCTCCAATCTCCCTAGCTGTTATGTCCCGCCAACCTGTTTGGTATGTGTCTCCGCAGCAGCCCACTGAATTAACTGCTAGCCTGTTCATGGACGTTGTGTACCTTCACCACCACACTACCGCATCTATCACACTACACATGGGTGGTACTGCATTGCACATGTGGGACTGCATTCGTACACCCATGACTGGACCATTCAGTATGGCACTGGGGCACATCCTCACATCCGTGCTTCACACACTCATTGATGACCTCCATGCCTTTACTGGCACCCTTGTTGGGCCTCTGTGTGCCACAGCACGCCACATCCACATGCTGGCCACCTGTCATACCATTGCATGGGTGGTTGGTGTGGTACAGAGCGTAACAGATCAGACATTGTCCCCACATTGCCCTTCCGCACCATTCCACATTCTGGTATTGGCAATGTACACATCCACCATCACATCATACCCTGTGTCTCAGGATGTTAGGCTATATGACTCCTGGACAGGACACACAGTGGTGCAAGCATATCATGCTACCTACTACATGTCAGGTACATGTGGCATTACACAGTCCTCAGTCATGTGGCCCCTCATGTTCACTATTTGCTTACATACACGTCATGCTGTCACAGAGTACTGTCCATGCCTAGATATCCCACATCTACATAACTGGCAGCATTGTAGCTCCACCAGCTCATACTGCTAACAACCATACATGTGTCGGTGTGGCAGATATATCATGTAGATGTCATTGCGTCAGGATACATCACACATGGTGCGTACACATCACCTTTGCATAGCAACAGTCATCCACTGGGTATCACATGGATACTGTCCCCATACATGCATATCACATTGTACATGGTTGCTGTACACACACATGCCCCACATGGTGCTGTGGTTGCCATATTCCACTGTGGCGTGGGTACACATCTGCAGGGCCACACATATCTGTACTGTGTGTGTTGCTGGTACATTGGTAGCCTTTGTACCTGTGCCATACACACATCTACACACAGGCGGGGTTACAATAACACATTCGCGGTGTACCTTCCACAACGGCTACGACTTTACATGGCACGGTATAGTCATGCCATGATGTATACCAGGCTCAGACAGTTTACATATGCAGCTGACAGACGGGGAACACATCTGTACTCATTTGCGTACCACTTACACAGGGGTGTCATCTACTCTGACATGGGCCATGTCCTCCACATTAGTGATACATGTAGTACTCCTACATGGCAATTGCAGTGGGCGGGCTGAATGAAGCATTCCTGCATATGTGCACACATGCCACGTTGCTTAGCCTGGGCTTCTGTGTTACTTCCGCAGACACGACACACACTATGCTGTGGAACATAGGTCCTGTGCACATCCCACAGGAACACACTGTGGCACTGGTCATGTGATAGCCCCCTTGCTGATGGGGTGACACATAGACATGGTACCACCACAGCGGCAGTGCTGTGTAGACATGCAGTTGACATCCACCTCTGCTGTTCAGTGGACACTACCATGGGGAGGTGACACTACTGTGTACACTGCACATGTGTTTACACATGGACCTGCCGGACGTCATTGTTGCACACATTGCACCTGCTACAGATCATTTGGACATGGTTACTTGGTGTTCCTTCCATTTCGGGTGGCTATTCTGCTACTACTCTGTCCCATATGTACAGGCCATACATATCCTGTTAGTGTAGATTACACTAGGCCATACCTCCATTATGCACGCTTTGCCTGTGATACTGTGTATGATGTCTGTCATATCCACCATGACAGCTTTATATTACACATACTTGACATAGTAACCCCTACTGCGAGGCATACGTGCACGTCGTGCGCACATTACGTATGACATTGACGGTATATGCCCATACACATGTGTGCTGTGACAGTATACATACATGTCCTATCCCCTGCTGTGGCACTTCCTTGTTGGACATCCACTGCCAGCATCGGCATGGGTGGTGGCATTGTTCTGTGTTTTGCCCCCCTATGGCAGCCCTTGGGTTATCCCGGCTGTGTACATGATGTCCCACTGCTGTGCACACGGTGTCCACAGTCGTTGGTATGCTCAGCGGGTTAGCACTACATAACCACCTTTCACCACTCTCTGCTTTATGGACAGGTATCTTTACTTACAAACACCGTTCACATACAGTGCAGCTTCGTCATACATATCATGCGTTACACACCAGTACATCTCGTGGGTTCTACATACCTTTCCTGTGTTTACTTCCGTATTCTGTTCAAATCTCGCTATAACCTTTAGTGTCAGTTGAGCCGTTTTGTAGTATTGGTTCGGTATGAACATACAGTTTGAATATCCTAGGAGTCTTCCTTATATCCATCGTCACCTGCGACATGTGGGTTCATCACACCAATAGCTGTTCCTCGGTGTGTACTTATGCGCATATCACCTATGCATCTACTCCATTCGTACAATACGCGTCGGAACTAGGGCATGATTCATTCCTCGCCTGGACGTTGGTTATTTGCACTACCTTCGTGGGGATGGTATGTATTGTGTTATGTTATGTGTGACTGCAGCCGCTATGTGTGGTGTCAGGTACATTTCGCAGTGGTGTTAGCCGTGGATTGTGTGTGTTGGGTATGGTATTATGTTCGACATGTGGGTGTCCCTGTCCTGGCGGCGTCTGTCGATGGCGTTTTGCATTCGGATGTGTAACATAGCTCTTGTATTCCTTTACAAAACGGATGCAGGTATGCATCCGCTGCTGATAGTGTTTCCCACGCGAGATGTTGCGGTTATGCCGCTGTCATTGACTGCCTGTATGTTTTTGCTGCTATTGCGGCTTGTATCCCTTTGATATGTGCGATGGGGTATATCGGCGGTTGTGGGTGGCGGGTACGGGTTGTGGGCCTTGCATTTCTACATACACGGTATGCTTGTGTGTGTGCTCCATCCCTGCCTGGGGAGCTGCAAGTTACCTGTCTGTTGTTCTAGGTGTGTAGGTTTTGTTGATGCCGTCTGGTGTCGGTATCGCCTGCATGTGTGCTTCCTGCATGTATTCCTCCGTCACATCGGTAGTATATCTGCTGCTGTTCGTACGTGCCGACTATCCCTTGGCATTTTGTCCCAGATATTTACGGTCATTGTGGTCCTGTACTTGGGACGGCCTGTATGCTACCGGTTGCCACCTATTCGGGTGGCGATTGCTTGTTTAACACTCATAGAACACACAGCGGTGTTTACGGGCTGATACGTGGCCACGATCGGTGCCGGGGTAGCACATGCGTATTTCCGCGGTACATGACTATTGCTGTGTAACGTTGCCGACGTATTGTTTTGAAATTAACATATCGGTGCCATACATACGGTCATGGTTTGTACATACGTCCTTTGCATTTCATGTTGGCTATACTCCTGTGGTACATTCTGGGACATTTTCGCTTTGCATCGTTTTACGTCACCATGTGCCTAGCCAGGGAGGGGCTCTCAGTACTACTTTGGGGGTACTGCTGCACATACGCCTGTGGTTCCTATACTGTATGCCTACACATGTTATTCCACTCCGCCTGTCACATGTCACCTGCATACACATTTTACAGTGGCACACACATTACACTCGCACAGCTGAACACACGACACCCTCACCGCACACATACACATACTGCCGCTGTCACAGGCACGGTTGCACACAGTACCTACGTTGGCCGCATCACCGGCGGTGGTGTCTACCTCCACCCTCATATCCTAATAATATTACCCGCACATGTCCTGTTACTGTACCGTGGCCTGGCGATCATCCTGACTCGCGACTATGCATTTAGGTAGGTTGACCTTTCCATGGGTGCCGTTCCCTGTTCTGTCGACCCTCCCGGATACTCGGGTTGTCGTTCACTATGTTTACTATGTAGAGATATCGCGTCTTACTTCTCTGTCACCTTGCATCCCTCTGATTCCCTGTCTTACCTGTTGTACTTTATATCTGTGTATGTCTACATATATTTCTATGTGTGTAATGATATCTATCTCCATATCTGTGTATGCACATATGTACATATGTATACACCTTGCGGCGAACGTGGCAACATACGGCTACGCCGTCTGCTGTAGGACCCGCTTACGGTTGAGGTGTTGGCGTTCCATGCTCCGCTGGCTGTTGGGTGTGCAGTGTTTGGGTGCTACCTATGTTGGAGTCACACATGGGACTGCCCATACGGTACACATTACGGGCGGCCATGTTTGTGTGCCATCCATTTCACTGTGTGTGCAGGTAGGGAGGTGTCAGTCCATGGGGCCTACGCTGTCAGAGTATGTGCTATACGTTCCCTCTTTGCCAAGGCATAGGCATATTGGGTATGCCTCCGTCTGTCTACTGGGGCTGGCACAGTGTGTTCATGGCACTGAACGCTCTGTGCCTGTGCTTGCCTTGGCAGTTGTGGCGGGCTTGGTGGCCCTCCACCATTATGTCCCTGCAGCAGCTGTTTCCGCAGGATCATATTATGTAGCATGGCACATACTATGAATATGTGGGCACATGTGCCTGGAGAGTACTGCAGGGCTCCACCGGATGTATCCAAGCACCGGAACCGTGATTTCAGCATCCCAAACACACGCTCTATGATTATTCTGGTTTGTGCGTGTGCCTCATTATGGCGTTCTTGCATGTGTGTGTGTGCATTTCTGATGGGTGTCATCATCCACGGCTCCAGTGCATAGCCAGCATCCCCACAAGGTGACCTTGTGTGATGTCCCCCCTGGTGAATACCTGATACAGCTGTGAGGCATGCCAGATATGGGAGTCGTGGTAGCTTCCAGGGCTGCCAGCACACACATCCATGATAATGCCCTGCGCATTGCACACAACCTGGCAATTGATGGAGGGGAATCCCTTGCGGTTTATGTAGCGTCTACCCTGCTCCCCGGGTGGTGACTTGATTTCTATATGCGTACAGTCTATCGCACCCAGTACCTCCGGGTATTGTGCCACACGGTGGAAGTGGCGCATATTGCTAGCCAACTCCTCCTGAGATCTGGGGAAGTATATATACTCATGGGCATGTCGTAACATGGCATCCAGAAACTGGTGTAGTACCCTGGATGCTGATGCCTGTGAGATGCCCATTATATCCCCGGTTGGCCTTTGAAAGGTACCTGTAGCCAGTATTCGCAAGCTTACACATACCTTTGTGTCCACTGGGATGGGCTCCCCTCTGTTGTTTCTTGTTCTCAGGCGTGGCCGGCACAGCTCCACTATTTGCTGTAACGTGTCACTGTCCACCCTGTAACGCTCTACTATCTCCAGGTCTTGAAGCCCCTGGTAGGTTACCCTTGGTCTGAACACTCTCCTTCTCCTCTGTGGCCTACGGTAGTTGTCGGCACCCTCCTCCGCAACTCCATCTGTCTCTGACACATGCCGATGTATCACGGCCACAGCGGCACCCAACATATACATTTTAAAAGTTCCCTGTGTGTTTACACCCTAAAGTGCAGCGTTTGGGAATACGCGCTGTATGTTGTGTGCATTCACACTTTATACTGTTGTACTGTACACCCGGTGATGTCATTGGGTGTGTCTGTGCGGCCGTATCTGTGGATTATCTTCCGTGTTTTACCGTTGGCACTGCAACGCTGTTGCCTTTGGTGTTACATTACACTTGCCTGCATTGGTTTAGCTTTACATCTTACCTTACTGTTTCTGCACGTTGCACCTACTATTGCCTGGAGTGCATCCTGCAGGCACATGGCATATCATGCATTTTGTCTGCCGCCGCCGTTGTGCTACCTTTCTACTTGGCTGTGCTGTATCGGTTCTTCGCTCTTTGCAATTCTGCTACATCCCCTACTTTCTTTGCATTCATATGCCTCCCCTTTCCCGTTTTGTGGGGTTCTGCATGCAGAGTTGTCAGCTGCCGCCAATTGCCCTTCGTGGGTTGATTGGTGTTGATTGCTCATTACGACTCTAATTACACTGCTTCCGCATTTCCTCATATTCTCCGCATCACCTTCCTGTATCCGTGGTTGTTGACGGGGCGGCCGTCACATGACTGGGTTGGGGGAACGTAGTCATCCTCGTGCACATGCATCTGTGCGCGCATTGTGTACTCTCAATGCATCTATTTCCTCACACGCCGGTCCTGCTGCTGTGATGTGCATTGTACAGCCCATGTTTGCTGGGCTCCAATGTGCTTCCTCCTACAGTGGCACACCCCTCTGCGGTTGACATGTATTCCCTCTAGGCCACTCCTCGGTGTATTACCGCTGCGCCATTTGGTGCAGCCTTACGCCGGCGGGGGTTTTGCGATTCAGTATTATCTGCCTCATTTGCATGGCATTGACTACTAATACATGGTTACAGCGCCGGACACTGCCGCCACTCCTTGGCAACCCTTGAGCTGTGGTTGTGGCTTTCCATGCATACTATGGTGTATTGTGGCTGTGAAGCTGATGTGTATTATACTGCTCTTTTATGACATTGTCATATTATTTCATTGTTTCGCACCTTCCGCGGACATGTCCTGGGGTTCTGCTGTGGTTTCTGCGTACATACCATTTATGTCATTATTTACATTTTCTGCATGTTTTCTTTTGACATTCTCGGTGTCTTTCGCCATTGGCATATTGCACCAGTATGATACCTGACGTTGACAGCCTTCCGTTACTCCTATGTCATGTTTGGATATATGTAAACCGTTTTTTTTTGGTTTACATTGCCGTGCCCTTATGCTACGCTTGTGCCACTTTGTGAATCGCTATATGCCTTCATTTGCATGGTGCAACACCGCACATGGGGTGTTTAACATACCTACACCGGAGGCAGCGCAACTCAGGCGCACGCCGGTAGTGCACGTGGAATTGGATCGTACCTGAATCGCTCGGCGGCCATGTCTGGCGTTGTGGCGCCTATGCCATGCGTGCGCCTGGCGCAAGGTTCATGAATCCCGGGGATGGACAATTATTCATATGACATTTTATATACCAGATAAAACTGCTAAAATAGGTTAAAAAGTATGCTTGTTAGAAATGTAAACATGCCTTGAAAGTTGACTGATACCATATTTCTGTAGAATGTTGAAATGTAAAACATTGCAGGGAAGAAATTCAATCCTTTTGTCAGGCCATATTGAAAGATAATTTTATTCTTATTAAAAGTCATATATAATATATTACATCTTTTATGTCTGAGTAGCTCCCAGCATCCTCATCTGTAGTGTATACTGGCTGTTGTGACTGTTACAAGAAAGATTATAAGAAATTAATATAGTATTATAAGATATTAATAAACCATTTTCTCTCAGTTCTTACATATAGAAAGGAGTTAACACTCCACTAATTAACTGATTATTTGTCAGTTCTGTAATTGTAGTATTACTCTCTATGTGAATGCTACTGTTTTTACATGTTGTGCTAATAAGTCTTAGTTGCTTTTGCATCTCTATTATTTTGTTAAGCTCTGTATCTGTATTTGTACTTGTATATGCATTATTTTTTGTATATGTCTGGAGCTTTTCTCCTCAGGTCTCTGCTGAAAAAGAGTTTCTTGCCCAGTCAAACCAACCCAGTTAACAAATGTCAAATAAATAAATAAAATAAAGAAATTGGAGAGAAGATTGTAAGCCAAAATTTATGGACTTCCTTTCCCTAATTAACAATCCCCAGGATTCAAGAAGCTCAGTGCAAGGATGGTTTTAGCCTTATGCTAAGCATCCTCACTACAGATGGTGCAGCACCGCCATATAAATATGTATGACGGCACACCGCCGCACCCTTGACGTGCACAGGAAATGTGTGCGAGTGCAGGGGGCGTGCACAAGTGCTCTGTGGACGTGTAAACATGCCCCGACACTTGCAAAACCTACTATGCCTACTAGTAGAGCCCACCCCTAATAGTAAGTCAGTAAGTCAGTGTCCATGGATACTGAAATGTATGCTAAGCATACAAGAGTGTCCACGAACAGTGAAATAAAATCGAAGTAGTAAACACACAAGCACGTAGTGGAATGTAGAGCACTGTCCCTAGAACTTTCACAATTAGATTCCCTGTCCCTGTGTCCCTATTATACATTCGAATTGCTGCAATATCGAAGGTATAAGCAAAGTGCAGTGTGTTTGAGTGTCGCTGCCCTTCGCCAAGCATAGCTTACACATCATATTCATTCAAATAGAGAAAAACTTGCAAAATCAATGTAAGTGTCAATAGTGTAGTGTTTAGAGCATCCGCCTAACAAACAGGCATTTTATATATATATATATATATATATATATATATATATATATATATATATATATATATATATATATTGCTGTACATATATATAACGACATGTGGATGTATGGGTGTCTGCATATGTATATATGTATATGTGGATATTTATTTATATGTCTATTTATGTATGTATACATTTGTACTACAGAGAGGGGGAGGTATATATCTATATAGTTATGGGTACTTATACAAACACATATACCTCTAAATCTTTAACTACATATCTGGTAATGCTGACTGGTATTGCTGGATACTGTGTTTCATGTGCATACCAGCCAACCTTATGTGCCACGTATGCTTTGCGATACCTACAACTGCACCCGTTAGTGTACACAGAGTCACACATGACACCAGCCGTTGGATATGGTGTACTTAAGGCACTTTCAAGCAGTTGTAAGTGGGTTTGTGCAGAGGTAAGCACTGCTGACTTCTGGTTACAGTGTCTTACATGCAGTTAGTGCCTCCTTAGCTTAATCTGTGTTGGCGGTGCTTCACCCCACCCAAACGCACTTGCACATGCTTACTAGTGCTAGCATATGTTTACTGCTGCTTATCTGCTTACTGCTGACTTATTCATTATGGTACTGACTCTTCACATGTGCATTTAATGCAGTACTCCAGTTCACATTTAAATGCTATTTAGTAGGTTATACAGCAATAAAATGTAAATAAATGTTCGCATACAGATTTCACATGAAAAACGATATGTGCTGCAGTGGGACTTGAACCAGGCATGCCTGCTCATTAGGCAGATGCTCTGAGCACTACACTATTGCTGTGCTGCTTCATTTGCTATATCTTCCTTGTTATCCTCTTCGGCCTTTTAAGCTGCTTTAACCGTAGCTAAGTGATGGGCACACCCGCGCACATATGGTTAGCTATACTTGGAGTTTTAGAAATAAATACAGGGGTTACTTCTTTTGATTTTTATGTCCTGTTGCTGTTGTACACATGGGGGACTATTGGTAGGGATATGCAGACACCTATGAGTGGTCTCCCTCATTTATTTACAGTTTCTGTTGTTCTACTTTGCAGGGGCATATTTATTCTGAGAGCTCTGCTCTCAGACATGCCCCCTGCACTCGTCCACATTCCGTGTAGGATTAGGAGGTCAGGCAGCGCACCTTCATTAATATGTATGGCACACTACTGTCCTACTCCTAAACTGCTGCTTGCGTGCAGGACTACGTTAGTCCTGCATGAAAGATTAGTGGCTCCGAGGGTATTATTTTTTACAGAGATAAAAAAATATGTTTTTATCTTTCTGCTTACCTGATTGTTTTTTTTTCAGTTTTATATGGTGTATCTGCAGACACTTCAAATCCTCAGATGTTACATATCACCTACTCCAGTTTCCTTATTCAATTTTACCATTTGAATCTCTTCAGAAAAATTAAGGAAACATACAAAAATAAATCTAGAGTTAGAAAGAAAATAATGTGGTTAATGTAATTTTATTAGCACAACTTATCTCTAGCATATCACAGATAATAAAAATCTTTCTATGAAAGTGTAAAACCGAATGCAAAGGAAACACCCAGTAGTTTATCTCTGAGTATGACAGATACACTCATAACTTCAAAAAAAAAAAGCAAGTTGATTTTTTGTGCAGCTTTCTTTAAACAACTGGAAAACATAGAAATAGATACTACTACCTCCTAACTTAAGCTCAGATTTATGTTCACTTATTACCAGATATGGTAAGATATGGTAAAGCCTGCTTGGATAAAATTAAAACTGTTATGTTGCAAGACCTGATGGCCTGTACTTTATCAATAGGATTAAGGCTGGATTGGTCCCATGCCTAACCTGTCAATTTCATCATCACTTGAGCATTGATTAAGTGCCCTCATTACGGAAGCAAACTGCTGTAGTTCCTATTTTTAAACAGAGGATCTCGGTGTTCCAGAAAACTACAGTACAAGAAATATAATAAGCAGCATAGGTAAAGCCTTTGAGAGGGATCTAGTGTATCATGTTTCACCCCTGCTAACCTTGAATATGGATCTAAACCCCCAGCTTCTATGTGAACATTCATGTTATATGAATATTATGCCTTTGTATGAATCTTGTTGAGGCCTTAGAAAATGGTATGGTTGATAATGTGAGATACTTTGACTTAACTAAGGCATTTGACTGAGGAACTCACTAGGCTACTATTAAAAAAACTAAGAATATTGAACATAAACATCTGTATAATTAACTAAAAAAATCGGTTGACTGAAACAATATGTAAGGTAAGAGCAGGTAATGTGATATCCTCCATGAAGCTGCTTCATAAGTAAGCTTCACAGGGATAAATATTGGCTGTGGTTTGCATCTAAGAACTGACAACTTGGAGTGTCCATGGTTTGTAAAAAACCTTCAACTCTAAGTACTTGAGACTTTAGGAAAATTATTCACAAGAAGTAGAAAATTATTATCCATCTTAACAGTACTATTAGTCAGTGGGGAGGGGATTCATGAAAGTCTATGCAATAATTTTTACCATGTGTGCATCGCGATGCACACAGCTGTGGCAAGTTTTAGATTCATTAAACTCTGCGTAGTGGCATGCACATGTATGCAAACAGGGAAACTTTTGTAGCATGCAAATGTCAGCATAAGTAGCTGAATGTTATGCTAATGAAGCAAACCAATACAGGAAAGTGATGCAACAAGCTGTAAGCAAACATTGTTGACTCTATGTTCCTGTTGCCTATGTATTCAGAAACTTTTCAAATACAGCCATGGAAAGAAATCTACATGGAAACAATAGCAAGTAAAAGCTCTTACAATTTGTACAGAACTGACATCAACATGTAACCCCACTCACATTATGACCTAATTACACACTGTGGATGCTAAAATATCAGAGTTACAAAATAAAAAAAACATTTTAAGGGTCATGACATAAATGCACCTTTGTTCCCCCACCTCCAAAAGAAAATATAATTGAACATAACGCAGGCTGCTAAAGTGTTTAAACATCCTGAAACAGAGCATTATATTGTACTGTAAGCATATGCAGTACGTAGCATGCAGCAGATATATGGGCAAAGTAATAGCCTACCTTGTGTTTACAACATTGTGCTCCCATGCAGTTTCTCTGCTGACATGGTTACTAACTGTGTAGATTCCAGCCTGTCAGCATGGTGAAGATGCAAAATTACGTAAAACGTCATTTAAATTGCTGAATCCAAAAAAGGAGTAACCCTGTAGGGATGTTCACTTTGTGTACGCACTTCCACAGTGTTTTTGTTTTCAATGGATGTCAGCAGTGAGTGATGCCATCAGGGATGTGTGTGTCAGGTTACACATTCAAAGTTGTACAGGTCGGCCTGTGGAGGGTAAAAGTGCATGTAAGCTATGCACAAAGAACAGGTTGTGTGTCATCCTTGGAGTTTTGTTGTAAAATGTGTCTTCTCTGTTTCAAAAAATGTACATTTTTTTATGTCCTCATTTAAGTGATGGTGTGAGTAGCACACCCACAGGAAATGGAGGAATTAATGGCAGCTTTTCTTTTGCTTGTCATGTAAATAGTCCTGTGGCCCCACATGTATGTGTAGGGCTAGAGTGAAGATGATCCTGGGTTCAAGCACAGGGTGTATGCTACAGGCTGAAGTCAATGCTGCTGGTGCTGATGACAATAAGCCTAGGCCAAGAAGAAAAGAAGTGTTCAGGCCCAGGGTAACCTATCAGATGCTACATGACCTGGAGATTGTAGAGCACTACAGCCCTGACAAGGATACCTTACAAGAACTCTGTAAGATCTGCCCCCTTCAACTCAGAGCCATACCCAATCTATGTGTACCCATCCCAGTGGAAACTAAGGTTTGTGTAGTCCTTAGGATATTTGCTACAGGTACTTTTCAAAGATCAACTGGGACATGATGGGTGTGTCACAGGCATCAGCATCCAGGATCCTCCACCAGTTCTTGTAGTCTATGCTCATACATGCCAGTGAGAACATATGTTTTCCTTGTAGTTCTGAGGAGAGAGAGTGAACAATAAGCAGTAGTTCTACTCTGTAGCACACTACACTGAGGTACTTGGGGCTATAAATTGCAGTCATGCATACATATGGGCACCACCTGGTGACCAGGGCAGAATCTATATGAAATGCAAGGATACTACTCCATCAACTGCCAAGTCATGTGCAATGCCCGGGATTAATCTTGAATGTGTGTGCTGGAAACTCTCGCAGTTATCATGACTCTCCTATCTGGCACACATCACAGCTGTATCAGATGTTTGCTAGGGGGGATATCCCACAGGGCCATTTACTAGGCGATGCTGGCTATGCACTGAAACTGTGGATGATGACACCCATTAGAAGTGCACACCCACCCACGGAAGAATGCCATAATGAGGCACACACTCAAACCAGAAACATCATAGATTGTGTGTTTGGACTGTTGAAGTCATGGTTCTGGTGTTTATATATGTCTGGTTGAGCTCTGCAGTATAATCCACAGACATGCACACAAGTCTTCATAGTATGTGCTATGCTACACAATCTGATCTTGTCAGCTAGAGGAAGGGACACACATACCCCCACCAACAATTAGTCACCACAGCCACAGTCAGAGGAGGGCTTAGAGGGGGATCCAACAGCTGATGTGCCTTCAGACAGATGTAGGCATGCTCACTATGCCCCTGCTTTGGCTAAAAGACAATGCATAGCACATTCATTGACCACCTAGTTGCCTAATACCTTTCTTCTACTCACACACATAGTAAAATTGATGCCAGGCAACTCACACAACCTGTACATCCCCATGTACTGGCTGTGTACTGCTTGCAACAGACAGAGTCAGCCCTGAACACAAAATGTGTTCACTGCTGCATAATGTGTGACAGCAGAAGTAGTCGGCCTCAGATTTCAAAGATTCACACAGTCCTACCTCTGAAGTATACTGATACTCACTACATGGCCTTATTTTTGCACCATACCTTCATGCTGAAAAATCCATAAAGAGAGAAGTTAGACAGTAATGATACACATTGCAGTTTCTTACTTGACAACCCTTCCCAAGATCAAATAACAGGCAGAAAGCAGAACAAGGAGAGTAACAAGAGCATCACATTCTTCACTTACTGGCAAATGCATATCATATAACTCCCAGTTAATGTCTGCACACATTTTAAGGCCAAGGATATTGAATGCCTTACACAACTGAATGTCTCACAGTACTGGTCAGATAACTGAAGCACCAAGAAACACAGACAAGTAAGACAAAGCTGTATATTTAAACCAACAAAATCAACACTATCAGAGGTGCCAAAATAAGACCATGGAGATATAAAGGAATGTATAAATGTGGTAAATGTATGCAATGTAAGTACATTAGTAACACAAGTTCTACATACATTCTGAGTAGAGAGAAATTAATACAAGTGAAAGAATACAGCAACTGTGAAAGCAAAGGTTTAGTAGATCTTGCTATATGTAAGGTATGCAATGCATTTTACATAGGTAAAACTGAAAGGGCCCTAAAGAAAAGAATTTATGAGCACTCTTATAGCATTGTAACATCTAATTATAATAACTCTTTGTTTAAGCATTTATTGGTTTGTGAAAGATCTAAGTTTATGTTTTTTGTGTTAGAAATTGTCCCAGTGAATAATAGGGGATGTTTATGGGAAGAAAAAAAATAGAGTTTTGGGAAGCATATTGGCAAATATATTTACAGGCCAATGAGAAGCCAGGCCTAAAAGACAATATATAAATATTGCCGTTATTAAAAATGAGAGCAGCTAGATTGTAAGGAAATTTCTGAGATTTAATATCTTTTTATAATAAATCTTTTAATTTATATTTCTATTATTCTATTTACATTTGTACTGTTTTATTTTCACTATCTATCTTACCTTCCAAAAAGTTTTTGAAGTAATGTATATATATATATATATATATATATATATATATATATATATATATATATATATATATATATATATATATATATAAGGCACTATTATTAATCTATTTATATGTATAATTAGAGTGCCTGTTGTTTTTAAGTATTTTAGGATTTTTTTTAGTCTTATGCAGTTTATAATTTATAGAACTTGTATTTAATAGAGAGACCAGTAGATCTGAATATGAGAAACACAAACTTGAATTATTTGTTCAATTTATTAATATACTTATTTTTTAATTTAATGTACTCTATATATATTCACATATCCTTGTTTAAACCCACTAAGCAAACTCACAGTTGACCTCACACTTGCTGTTCCCGCCTATTCCTGCTCTAACTTACTGAATACTCCCTATCGGACGTTCTTTCCAAGAACCCACAATCAAGGACATTAAAGTGTAAAAGTAGAAACCCATTCTGCTCCCCACAAGGATTTTTCTGTGAAACTTGCTGTTCCCGCCTATTCCTGCTCTAACTTACTGAATACTCCCTATCGGACGTTCTTCCCAAAAACCCACAATCAAGGACATTATTACTTCAGCGCTCTGCATGTGGAGTCTGCAAATTGCTGTTTGGGAATTGAGACACGCAAATTTACTTGGAAATGTGCAATTAACACACAAAGTGGCTCCGAATACTGTGCAGTCGTACTATTATCTCTGCGCTCTGCACGTGGAGTCATCAAACTGCTGTTTTGGACTGTGTTACACAAATTTACCTGAAATGTGCAAGTAGCACACAAACTGACTCTAAATACTGTGCAGTCACACTACTATCTTCAGCGCCCGACAAGTGGAGTCTAACAATCAACCGCTTTAGGGCTTATCTTACTCTACTCTTTCTGTGCTTTCTTTTGTGATTTACTCATAATTGAATGTGCATATCATAAGTTTATAGAGCTGCTCATACAATTTTTGAGTTTGGTTGTTTCTGAATATGTGCTTAACTTAAGTTTATAGATCTGCTTACATAATTTCACAAACCTTACCTGTGTATGTTATAACTGCCTGTTTACAAACTCATGTTCCTGTACTGTATGTTTCATTACCCTTTTTTCTCTCCTTGCTTGTTCCAGCTTGCTGTTCCCGCCTATTCCTGCTCTAACTTACTGAATACTCCCTATCGGACGTTCTTCCCAAGAACCCACAATCAAGGACATTAAAGTGTAAAAGTAGAAACCCATTCTGCTCCCCACAAGGGTTTTTCTGTGAAACTTGCTGTTCCCGCCTATTCCTGCTCTAACTTACTGAATACTCCCTATCGGATGTTCTTCCCAAGAACCCACAATCAAGGACATTAAAGTGTAAAAGTAGAAACCCATTCAGCTCCCCACAAGGATTTTTCTGTGAAAATATGTCCAGTGCTTTATCCATTGTACATTATTGAAGGTTATACTTACTTTCTAGCAGCTCTCTGTACGGTTTTCCTGCCAGGTTAGCCAGCAGCCAAAGCTTTTTCCCATTTCCTGCCCACCAACATACCCTATACTTCCTTTTTCGTAAATTTATTTTTTTTCTTGTCCACTAAACAATGCACTCCTCCCTTGCTTATTCTCTACTCTTCTCTGCAGTATACAAGCTCCTTCCTCTCCCCTTCCTGATTTTCTCATGTAGGGGTCTCTGTTGTATCATACTAACTGCCCACTAGGTGGCGGTCCTATTCCATTTTTGCTCCCTCCACTTTCATTCATTCTCTTCTCCTTATCCTTACCCATATAGTTCTCTGACTATCCTACTACTCCATCCCTTACCATCCTTCCTGGATTACCTGACCTCTTCTCCACTCTATATATATATACTCATCTCTATTTCCCCTTATATGTCTCTGTTCCTTCTTCTTCTGTCATTTCTTTACATCTATCCACTACTCTAATTTGCTGCCAGTCTTACATCTTACTTCACAGCTGTGCAAGCTTACCTTCTGGCGCTCATACTCCACTGATTGTTTTCCTTCCATTTCTACTTCCTTTGGCTCTTGTCCTCTCTTCCCTTATTTTTCTTTTCTTCCATCACTCAGGGTCCTTCTCCTCCTCCCCTCTCCCCTTGCCACCTAGTTCATGATTTGTTCCCTATACCTTTTTCTTTCAACTCTACTCTCCCTATCCTTTCCCCTTTTGTCTGCCTGTGTATATACTATACTCTCCACCTGCTGCTGCTTACTTCACGGCTTCCGGTCTGCAACTGCACCTTCTGATTACTCTCCCTCCTCTCTCAGCTCTCTCACTCCTCCCCCTTCTGCCTAACTTCCTCCCCCCACTCTATTTAGCGACCCCATCCAAGGAGGCGCCATCTTTAGTTCCTTACTCATGCCCCTGGCTGCTGTGCATCCCTGGCTTCGGCGTTCACATTTGTTCTTTTTCTAACAGTATGTATAACCTCTGAGAGTCAGTCGCTAAACCAATGTTAAACTGCAGTTTTTGTTGTACCTGCCTAAATGATTAGCTTGAATAAGCGAACGTAGATAATGTGTTATGCCTGCCTGCAATGTCAGCTTTATAATTGAAGTGCATGTTATTGCTCTCTGGTGCTAACGCTCACTCATTGTAGTGCGTTGCACTCGGCTTGTGTCGTAATCTGTTATAAGCTCCTTTTTCATTTTTACCTTGCCATGCTCTGTCGCTTTATTTGTGGTTGCAATTTAGCTTACATACTTTTGCTGTTGTTTTAACTGCAGCTGTATTAATTGATTATTTGCATTTATATTTGCATTTATTCTTTTTTCTTTCATTTTCTTATTTTCCATCTGTATTCCTGATGCACTGAATGCTTTACTTTGTTACTAGGGCTGTTCTTAAACTGTTTAATATAAGCGATGCTAGCATTTGTAAATGAAAAGCTGTTTTCTGGATTACCCATTATAGATACACAAACGCTCACGCTTAGACTCCCCTGATTAGCCCGCTACTCCTACAACAACTATACTAGGCTTGTTTAGTTACTCAATCCCAATGCTTTCCTTCCTCGGAAAAGCGTTTGGTCATACCAGCATTTAGTTAATATGCGGGGCATGTTTAACAGAGGTAAACAAATTGTGTTATTAGTACTAAACCTATAACCTTCAATATCTGGTTCCAAATACTGTGCAGTCGCACTTCTAACTCAGTGCTCTGCACGTGGTGCCTGCAAATAGCCGTTTTGGGGGTTGGGTCACATAGAATTCTGGAAACGTGCAAGTTGCACTCTAACTGACTCCGAACACTGCAGTCGCCTTATTACTTCAGCGCTCTGCATGTGGAGTCTGCAAATTGCTTTTTGGGAATTGAGACACGCAAATTTACTTGGAAATGTGCAATTAACACAGAAAGTGGCTCCGAATACTGTGCAGTCGCACTATTATCTCTGCGCTCTGCACGTGGAGTCATCAAACTGCTGTTTTGGACTGTGTTACACAAATTTACCTGAAATGTGCAAGTAGAACACAAACTGACTCTAAATACTGTGCAGTCACACTATTATCTTCAGCGCCCGACAAGTGGAGTCTAACAATCAACCGCTTTAGGGCTTATCTTACTCTACTCTTTCTGTGCTTTCTTTTGTGATTTACTCATAATTGAATGTGCATATCATAATTTTACAGAGCTGCTCATACAATTTTTGAGTTTGGTTGTTTCTGAATATGTGCTTAACTTAAGTTTATAGATCTGCTTACATAATTTCGCAAACCTTACCTGTGTATGTTATAACTGCCTGTTTACAAACTCATGTTCCTGTACTGTATGTTTCATTACACTTTTTTCTCTCCTTGCTTGTTCCAGCTTGCTGTTCCCGCCTATTCCTGCTCTAACTTACTGAATACTCCCTATCGGACGTTCTTCCCAAGAACCCATAATCAAGGACATTAAAGTGTAAAAGTAGAAACCCATTCTGCTCCCCACAAGGATTTTTCTGTGAAAGTATGTCCAGAGCTTTATCCATTGTACATTACTGAAGGTTATACTTACTTTCTAGCAGCTCTCTGTACGGTTTTCCTGCCAGGTTAGCCAGCAGCCAAAGCTTTTTCCCATTTCCTGCCCACCAACATACCCTATACTTTCTTTTTCGTAAATTTATTTTTCTTCTTGTCCACTAAACAACGCACTCCTCCCTTGCTTATTCTCTACCCTTCTCTGTAGTATACAAGCTCCTTCCTCTCCCCTTCCTGATTTTCTCATGTTGTGGTCTCTGTTGTATCATACTGACTGCCCACTAGGTGGCGATCCTATTCCATTTTTGCTCCCTCCACTTTCATTCCTTCTCTTCTCCTTATCCTTACCCATATAGTTCTCTGACTATCCTACTACTCCATCCCTTACCATGCTCTCTGGATTACCTAACCTCTTCTCCTCTCTATATATACTCATCTCTATATCCCCTTATATGTCTCAGTTCCTTCTTCTTCTGTCATTTCTTTACATCTATCCACTACTCTAATTTGTTGCCAGTCTTACATCTTACTTCACAGCTGTGCAAGCTTACCTTTTGGCTCTCATACTCCACTGATTGTTTTCCTTCCATTTCTACTTCCTTTGGCTCTTGTCCTCTCTTCCCTTATTTTCTTTTCTTCCTCCACTCAGGGTCCTTCTCCTCCTCCCCTCTCCCTTGCCACCTAGTTCATGATTTGTTCCCTATACATTTTTCTTTCAACTCTACTCTCCCTATCCTTTCCCCTTTTGTCTGCCTGTGTATATACTATACTCTCCACCTGCTGCTGCTTACTTCACAGCTTCCGGTCTGCAACTGCACCTTCTGATTACTCTCCCTCCTCTCTCAGCTCTCTCACTCCTCCCCCTTCTGCCTAACTTCCTCCCCCCACTCTATTTAGCGACCCCATCCAAGGAGGCGCCATCTTTAGTTCCTTACTCATGCCCCTGGCTGCTGTGCATCCCTGGCTTCGGCATTCACATTTGTTCTTTTTCTAACAGTATGTATAACCTCTGAGAGTCAGTCGCTAAACCAATGTTAAACTGCAGTTTTTGTTGTACCTGCCTAAATGATTAGCTTGAATAAGCGAACGTAGATAATGTGTTATGCCTGCCTGCAATGTCAGCTTTATAATTGAAGTGCATGTTATTGCTCTCTGGTGCTAACGCTCACTCATTGTAGTGCGTTGCACTCGGCTTGTGTCGTAATCTGTTATAAGCTCCTTTTTCATTTTTACCTTGCCATGCTCTGTCGCTTTATTTGTGGTTGCAATTTAGCTTACATACTTTTGCTGTTGTTTTAACTGCAGCTGTATTAATTGCCTATATTTGCATTTATATTTGCATTTATTCTTTTTTCTTTCATTTTCTTATTTTCCATCTGTATTCCTGATGCACTGAATACTTTACTTTGTTACTAGGGCTGTTCTTAAACTGTTTAATATAAGCGATGCTAGCATTTGTAAATGAAAAGCTGTTTTCTGGATTACCCATTATAGATACACAAACGCTCACGCTTAGACTCCCCTGATTAGCCCGCTACTCCTACAACAACTATACTAGGCTTGTTTAGTTACTCAATCCCAATGCTTTCCTTCCTCGGAAAAGCGTTTGGTCATACCAGCATTTAGTTAATATGCGGGGCATGTTTAACAGAGGTAAACAAATTGTGTTATTAGTACTAAACCTATAACCTTCAATATCTGGTTCCAAATACTGTGCAGTCGCACTTCTAACTCAGTGCTCTGCACGTGGTGCCTGCAAATAGCCGTTTTGGGGGTTGGGTTACATAAAATTCTGGAAACGTGCAAGTTGCACTCTAACTGACTCCGAACACTGCAGTCGCCTTATTACTTCAGCGCTCTGCATGTGGAGTCTGCAAATTGCTTTGGGAATTGAGACACGCAAATTTACTTGGAAATGTGCAATTAACACAGAAAGTGGCTCCGAATACTGTGCAGTCGCACTATTATCTCTGCGCTCTGCACGTGGAGTCATCAAACTGCTGTTTTGGACTGTGTTACACAAATTTACCTGAAATGTGCAAGTAGCACACAAACTGACTCTAAATACTGTGCAGTCACACTATTATCTTCAGCGCCCGACAAGTGGAGTCTAACAATCAACCGCTTTAGGGCTTATCTTACTCTACTCTTTCTGTGCTTTCTTTTGTGATTTACTCATAATTGAATGTGCATATCTTAATTTTACAGAGCTGCTCATACAATTTTTGAGTTTGGTTGTTTCTGAATATGTGCTTAACTTAAGTTTATAGATCTGCTTACATAATTTCGCAAACCTTACCTGTGTATGTTATAACTGCCTGTTTACAAACTTATGTTCCTGTACTGTATGTTTCATTACCCTTTTTTCTCTCCTTGCTTGTTCCAGCTTGCTGTTCCTGCCTATTCCTGCTCTAACTTACTGAATACTCCCTATCGGACGTTCTTCCCAAGAACCCATAATCAAGGACATTAAAGTGTAAAAGTAGAAACCCATTCTGCTCCCCACAAGGATTTTTCTGTGAAAGTATGTCCAGAGCTTTATCCATTGTACATTACTGAAGGTTATACTTACTTTCTAGCAGCTCTCTGTACGGTTTTCCTGCCAGGTTAGCCAGCAGCCAAAGCTTTTTCCCATTTCCTGCCCACCAACATACCCTATACTTTCTTTTTCGTAAATTTATTTTTCTTCTTGTCCACTAAACAACGCACTCCTCCCTTGCTTATTCTCTACCCTTCTCTGTAGTATACAAGCTCCTTCCTCTCCCCTTCCTGATTTTCTCATGTTGTGGTCTCTGCTGTATCATACTGACTGCCCACTAGGTGGCGATCCTATTCCATTTTTGCTCCCTCCACTTTCATTCCTTCTCTTCTCCTTATCCTTACCCATATAGTTCTCTGACTATCCTACTACTCCATCCCTTACCATCCTCTCTGGATTACCTGACCTCTTCTCCACTCTATATATACTCATCTCTATATCCCCTTATATGTCTCAGTTCCTTCTTCTTCTGTCATTTCTTTACATCTATCCACTACTCTAATTTGTTGCCAGTCTTACATCTTACTTCACAGCTGTGCAAGCTTACCTTTTGGCTCTCATACTCCACTGATTGTTTTCCTTCCATTTCTACTTCCTTTGGCTCTTGTCCTCTCTTCCCTTATTTTTCTTTTCTTCCTCCACTCAGGGTCCTTCTCCTCCTCCCCTCTCCCCTTGCCACCTAGTTCATGATTTGTTCCCTATACATTTTTCTTTCAACTCTACTCTCCCTATCCTTTCCCCTTTTGTCTGCCTGTGTATATACTATACTCTCCACCTGCTGCTGCTTACTTCACGGCTTCCGGTCTGCAACTGCACCTTCTGATTACTCTCCCTCCTCTCTCAGCTCTCTCACTCCTCCCCCTTCTGCCTAACTTCCTCCCCCCACTCTATTTAGCGACCCCATCCAAGGAGGCGCCATCTTTAGTTCCTTACTCATGCCCCTGGCTGCTGTGCATCCCTGGCCGGCATTCACATTTGTTCTTTTTCTAACAGTATGTATAACCTCTGAGAGTCAGTCGCTAAACCAATGTTAAACTGCAGTTTTTGTTGTACCTGCCAAAATGATTAGCTTGAATAAGCGAACGTAGATAATGTGTTATGCCTGCCTGCAATGTCAGCTTTATAATTGAAGTGCATGTTATTGCTCTCTGGTGCTAACGCTCACTCATTGTAGTGCGTTGCACTCAGCTTGTCGTAATCTGTTATAAGCTCCTTTTTCATTTTTACTTTGCCATGCTCTGTCGCTTTATTTGTGGTTGCAATTTAGCTTACATACTTTTGCTGTCATTTTAACTGCAGCTGTATTAATTGCCTATATTTGCATTTATATTTGCATTTATTCTTTTTTCTTTCATTTTCTTATTTTCCATCTGTATTCCTGATGCACTGAATGCTTTACTTTGTTACTAGGGCTGTTCTTAAACTGTTTAATATAAGCGATGCTAGCATTTGTAAATGAAAAGCTGTTTTCTGGATTACCCATTATAGATACACAAACGCTCACGCTTAGACTCCCCTGATTAGCCTGCTACTCCTACAACAACTATACTAGGCTTGTTTAGTTACTCAATCCCAATGCTTTCCTTCCTTGGAAAAGCATTTGGTCATACCAGCATTTAGTTAATATGCGGGGCATGTTTAACAGAGGTAAACAAATTGTGTTATTAGTACTAAACCTTTAACTTTCAATATCTGGTTCCAAATTGTGTGTCGCACTTCTAACTCAGCGCTCTGCACGTGGTGCCTGCAAATAGCCGTTTTGGGGGTTGGGTTACATAAAATTCTGGAAACGTGCAAGTTGCACTCTAACTGACTCCGAACACTGCAGTCGCCTTATTACTTCAGCGCTCTGCATGTGGAGTCTGCAAATTGCTGTTTGGGAATTGAGACACGCAAATTTACTTGGAAATGTGCAATTAACACAGAAAGTGGCTCCGAATACTGTGCAGTCGCACTATTATCTCTGCGCTCTGCACGTGGAGTCATCAAACTGCTGTTTTGGACTGTGTTACACAAATTTACCTGAAATGTGCAAGTAGCACACAAACTGACTCTAAATACTGTGCAGTCACACTATTATCTTCAGCGCCCGACAAGTGGAGTCTAACAATCAACCGCTTTAGGGCTTATCTTACTCTACTCTTTCTGTGCTTTCTTTTGTGATTTACTCATAATTGAATGTGCATATCATAATTTTACAGAGCTGCTCATACAATTTTTGAGTTTGGTTGTTTCTGAATATGTGCTTAACTTAAGTTTATAGATCTGCTTACATAATTTCAAACCTTACCTGTGTATGTTATAACCGCCTGTTTACAAACTCATGTTCCTGTACTGTATGTTTCATTACCCTTTTTTCTCTCCTTGCTTGTTCCAGCTTGCTGTTCCTGCCTATTCCTGCTCTAACTTACTGAATACTCCCTATCGGACGTTCTTCCCAAGAACCCATAATCAAGGACATTAAAGTGTAAAAGTAGAAACCCATTCTGCTCCCCACAAGGATTTTTCTGTGAAAGTATGTCCAGAGCTTTATCCATTGTACATTACTGAAGGTTATACTTACTTTCTAGCAGCTCTCTGTACGGTTTTCCTGCCAGGTTAGCCAGCAGCCAAAGCTTTTCCCATTTCCTGCCCACCAACATACCCTATACTTTCTTTTCGTAAATTTATTTTTCTTCTTGTCCACTAAACAACGCACTCCTCCCTTGCTTATTCTCTACCCTTCTCTGTAGTATACAAGCTCCTTCCTCTCCCCTTCCTGATTTTCTCATGTTGTGGTCTCTGTTGTATCATACTGACTGCCCACTAGGTGGCGCTCCTATTCCATTTTTGCTCCTCCACTTTCATTCCTTCTCTTCTCCTTATCCTTACCCATATAGTTCTCTGACTATCCTACTACTCCATCCCTTACCATCCTCCCTGGATTACCTGACCTCTTCTCCACTCTATATATACTCATCTCTATTTCCCCTTATATGTCTCTGTTCCTTCTTCTTCTGTCATTTCTTTACATCTATCCACTACTCTAATTTGTTGCCAGTCTTACATCTTACTTCACAGCTGTGCAAGCTTACCTTTTGGCTCTCATACTCCACTGATTGTTTTCCTTCCATTTCTACTTCCTTTGGCTCTTGTCCTTCCCTTATTTTTCTTTTCTTCCTCCACTCAGGGTCCTTCTCCTCCTCCCTCTCCCCTTGCCACCTAGTTCATGATTTGTTCCCTATACATTTTTCTTTCAACTCTACTCTCCTATCCTTTCCCCTTTTGTCTGCCTGTGTATATACTATACTCTCCACCTGCTGCTGCTTACTTCACGGCTTCCGGTCTGCAACTGCTCCTTCTGATTACTCTCCCTCCTCTCTCAGCTCTCTCACTCCTCCCCCTTCTGCCTAACTTCCTCCCCCACTCTATTTAGCGACCCCATCCAAGGAGGCCATCTTTAGTTCCTTACTCATGCCCCTGGCTGCTGTGCATCCCTGGCCGGCATTCACATTTGTTCTTTTTCTAACAGTATGTATAACCTCTGAGAGTCAGTCGCTAAACCAATGTTAAACTGCAGTTTTTGTTGTACCTGCCTAAATGATTAGCTTGAATAAGCGAACGTAGATAATGTGTTATGCCTGCCTGCAATGTCAGCTTTATAATTGAAGTGCATGTTATTGCTCTCTGGTGCTAGCAGCTCACTCATTGTAGTGCGTTGCACTCGGCTTGTCGTAATCTGTTATAAGCTCCTTTTTCATTTTTACCTTGCCATGCTCTGTCGCTTTATTTGTGGTTGCAATTTAGCTTACATACTTTTGCTGTTGTTTTAACTGCAGCTGTATTAATTGCCTATATTTGCATTTATATTTGCATTTATTCTTTTTTCTTTCATTTTCTTATTCTCCATCTGTACTCCTGATGCACTGAATGCTTTACTTTGTTACTAGGGCTGTTCTTAAACTGTTTAATATAAGCGATGCTAGCATTTGTAAATGAAAAGCTGTTTTCTGGATTACCCATTATAGATACACAAACGCTCACGCTTAGACTCGCCTGATTAGCCCGCTACTCCTACAACAACTATACTAGGCTTGTTTAGTTACTCAATCCCAATGCTTTCCTTCCTCGGAAAAGCGTTTGGTCATACCAGCATTTAGTTAATATGCGGGGCATGTTTAACAGAGGTAAACAAATTGTGTTATTAGTACTAAACCTATAACCTTCAATATCTGGTTCCAAATACTGTGCAGTCGCACTTCTAACTCAGTGCTCTGCACGTGGTGCCTGCAAATAGCCGTTTTGGGGGTTGGGTTACATAAAATTCTGGAAACGTGCAAGTTGCACTCTAACTGACTCCGAACACTGCAGTCGCCTTATTACTTCAGCGCTCTGCATGTGGAGTCTGCAAATGCTTTTGGGAATTGAGACATGCAAATTTACTTGGAAATGTGCAATTAACACAGAAAGTGGCTCCGAATACTGTGCAGTCGCACTATTATCTCTGCGCTCTGCACGTGGAGTCATCAAACTGCTGTTTTGGACTGTGTTACACAAATTTACCTGAAATGTGCAAGTAGCACACAAACTGACTCTAAATACTGTGCAGTCACACTATTATCTTCAGCGCCCGACAAGTGGAGTCTAACAATCAACCGCTTTAGGGCTTATCTTACTCTACTCTTTCTGTGCTTTCTTTTGTGATTTACTCATAATTGAATGTGCATATCATAATTTTACAGAGCTGCTCATACAATTTTTGAGTTTGGTTGTTTCTGAATATGTGCTTAACTTAAGTTTATAGATCTGCTTACATAATTTCGCAAACCTTACCTGTGTATGTTATAACTGCCTGTTTACAAACTTATGTTCCTGTACTGTATGTTTCATTACCCTTTTTTCTCTCCTTGCTTGTTCCAGCTTGCTGTTCCTGCCTATTCCTGCTCTAACTTACTGAATACTCCCTATCGGACGTTCTTCCCAAGAACCCATAATCAAGGACATTAAAGTGTAAAAGTAGAAACCCATTCTGCTCCCCACAAGGATTTTTCTGTGAAAGTATGTCCAGAGCTTTATCCATTGTACATTACTGAAGGTTATACTTACTTTCTAGCAGCTCTCTGTACGGTTTTCCTGCCAGGTTAGCCAGCAGCCAAAGCTTTTTCCCATTTCCTGCCCACCAACATACCCTATACTTTCTTTTTCGTAAATTTATTTTTCTTCTTGTCCACTAAACAACGCACTCCTCCCTTGCTTATTCTCTACCCTTCTCTGTTGTATACAAGCTCCTTCCTCTCCCCTTCCTGATTTTCTCATGTTGTGGTCTCTGTTGTATCATACTGACTGCCCACTAGGTGGCGCTCCTATTCCATTTTTGCTCCCTCCACTTTCATTCCTTCTCTTCTCCTTATCCTTACCCATATAGTTCTCTGACTATCCTACTACTCCATCCCTTACCATCCTCCCTGGATTACCTGACCTCTTCTCCACTCTATATATACTCATCTCTATTTCCCCTTATATGTCTCTGTTCCTTCTTCTTCTGTCATTTCTTTACATCTATCCACTACTCTAATTTGTTGCCAGTCTTACATCTTACTTCACAGCTGTGCAAGCTTACCTTTTGGCTCTCATACTCCACTGATTGTTTTCCTTCCATTTCTACTTCCTTTGGCTCTTGTCCTCTCTTCCCTTATTTTTCTTTTCTTCCTCCACTCAGGGTCCTTCTCCTCCTCCCCTCTCCCCTTGCCACCTAGTTCATGATTTGTTCCCTATACATTTTTCTTTCAACTCTACTCTCCCTATCCTTTCCCCTTTTGTCTGCCTGTGTATATACTATACTCTCCACCTGCTGCTGCTTGCTTCACGGCTTCCGGTCTGCAACTGCACCTTCTGATTACTCTCCCTCCTCTCTCTCTCTCTCTCTCCCCCTTCTGCCTAACTTCCTCCCCCACTCTATTTAGCGACCCCATCCAGGGAGGCGCCATCTTTAGTTCCTTACTCATGCCCCTGGCTGCTGTGCATCCCTGGCCGGCGTTCACATTTGTTCTTTTCTAACAGTATGTATAACTTCTGAGAGTCAGTCGCTAAACTAATGTTAAACTGCAGTTTTTGTTGTACCTGCCTAAATGATTAGCTTGAATAAGCGAACGTAGATAATGTGTTATGCCTGCCTGCAATGTCAGCTTTATAATTGAAGTGCATGTTATTGCTCTCTGGTGCTAACGCTCACTCATTGTAGTGCGTTGCACTCGGCTTGTGTCGTAATCTGTTATAAGCTCCTTTTTCATTTTTACCTTGCCATGCTCTGTCGCTTTATTCGTGGTTGCAATTTAGCTTGCATACTTTTGCTGTTGTTTTAACTGCAGCTGTATTAATTGCGTATATTTGCATTTATATTTGCATTTATTCTTTTTTCTTTCATTTTCTTATTTTCCATCTGTATTCCTGATGCACTGAATGCTTTACTTTGTTACTAGGGCTGTTCTTAAACTGTTTAATATAAGCGATGCTAGCATTTGTAAATGAAAAGCTGTTTTCTGGATTACCCATTATAGATACACAAACGCTCACGCTTAGACTCCCCTGATTAGCCCGCTACTCCTACAACAACTATACTAGGCTTGTTTAGTTACTCAATCCCAATGCTTTCCTTCCTTGGAAAAGCGTTTGGTCATACCAGCATTTAGTTAATATGCGGGGCATGTTTAACAGAGGTAAACAAATTGTGTTATTAGTACTAAACCTATAACCTTCAATATCTGGTTCCAAATACTGTGCAGTCGCACTTCTAACTCAGTGCTCTGCACGTGGTGCCTGCAAATAGCCGTTTTGGGGGTTGGGTTACATAAAATTCTGGAAACGTGCAAGTTGCACTCTAACTGACTCCGAACACTGCAGTCGCCTTATTACTTCAGCGCTCTGCATGTGGAGTCTGCAAATTGCTTTTTGGGAATTGAGACACGCAAATTTACTTGGAAATGTGCAATTAACACAGAAAGTGGCTCCGAATACTGTGCAGTCGCACTATTATCTCTGCGCTCTGCACGTGGAGTCATCAAACTGCTGTTTTGGACTGTGTTACACAAATTTACCTGAAATGTGCAAGTAGCACACAAACTGACTCTAAATACTGTGCAGTCACACTATTATCTTCAGCGCCCGACAAGTGGAGTCTAACAATCAACCGCTTTAGGGCTTATCTTACTCTACTCTTTCTGTGCTTTCTTTTGTGATTTACTCATAATTGAATGTGCATATCATAATTTTACAGAGCTGCTCATACAATTTTTGAGTTTGGTTGTTTCTGAATATGTGCTTAACTTAAGTTTATAGATCTGCTTACATAATTTATAAACCTTACCTGTGTATGTTATAACTGCCTGTTTACAAACTCATGTTCCTGTACTGTATGTTTCATTACCCTTTTTCTCTCCTTGCTTGTTCCAGCTTGCTGTTCCTGCCTATTCCTGCTCTAACTTACTGAATACTCCCTATCGGACGTTCTTCCCAAGAACCCATAATCAAGGACATTAAAGTGTAAAGTAGAAACCCATTCTGCTCCCCACAAGGATTTTTCTGTGAAAGTATGTCCAGAGCTTTATCCATTGTACATTACTGAAGGTTATACTTACTTTCTAGCAGCTCTCTGTACGGTTTTCCTGCCAGGTTAGCCAGCAGCCAAAGCTTTTTCCCATTTCCTGCCCACCAACATACCCTATACTTTCTTTTTCGTAAATTTATTTTTCTTCTTGTCCAGTAAACAATGCACTCCTCCCTTGCTTATTCTCTACCCTTCTCTGTTGTATACAAGCTCCTTCCTCTCCCCTTCCTGATTTTCTCATGTTGTGGTCTCTGTTGTATCATACAGACTGCCCACTAGGAGGCGCTCCTATTCCATTTTTGCTCCCTCCACTTTCATTCCTTCTCTTCTCCTTATCCTTACCCATATAGTTCTCTGACTATCCTACTACTCCATCCCTTACCATCCTCCCTGGATTACCTGACCTCTTCTCCACTCTATATATACACATCTCTATTTCCCCTTATATGTCTCTGTTCCTTCTTCTTCTGTCATTTCTTTACATCTATCCACTACTCTAATTTGTTGCCAGTCTTACATCTTACTTCACAGCTGTGCAAGCTTACCTTTTGGCTCTCATACTCCACTGATTGTTTTCCTTCCATTTCTACTTCCTTTGGCTCTTGTCCTTCCCTTATTTTTCTTTTCTTCCTCCACTCAGGGTCCTTCTCCTCCTCCCCTCTCCCCTTGCCACCTAGTTCATGATTTGTTCCCTATACATTTTTCTTTCAACTCTACTCTCCCTATCCTTTCCCCTTTTGTCTGCCTGTGTATATACTATACTCTCCACCTGCTGCTGCTTACTTCACGGCTTCCGGTCTGCAACTGCACCTTCTGATTACTCTCCCTCCTCTCTCAGCTCTCTCACTCCTCCCCCTTCTGCCTAACTTCCTCCCCCCACTCTATTTAGCGACCCCATCCAAGGAGGCGCCATCTTTAGTTCCTTACTCATGCCCCTGGCTGCTGTGCATCCCTGGCTTCGGCGTTCACATTTGTTCTTTTTCTAACAGTATGTATAACCTCTGAGAGTCAGTCGCTAAACCAATGTTAAACTGCAGTTTTTGTTGTACCTGCCTAAATGATTAGCTTGAATAAGCGAACGTAGATAATGTGTTATGCCTGCCTGCAATGTCAGCTTTATAATTGAAGTGCATGTTATTGCTCTCTGGTGCTAACGCTCACTCATTGTAGTGCGTTGCACTTTCGGCTTGTGTCGTAATCTGTTATAAGCTCCTTTTTCATTTTTACCTTGCCATGCTCTGTCGCTTTATTTGTGGTTGCAATTTAGCTTACATACTTTTGCTGTTGTTTTAACTGCAGCTGTATTAATTGCCTATATTTGCATTTATATTTGCATTTATTCTTTTTTCTTTCATTTTCTTATTTTCCATCTGTATTCCTGATGCACTGAATGCTTTACTTTGTTACTAGGGCTGTTCTTAAACTGTTTAATATAAGCGATGCTAGCATTTGTAAATGAAAAGCTGTTTTCTGGATTACCCATTATAGATACACAAACGCTCACGCTTAGACTCCCCTGATTAGCCTGCTACTCCTACAACAACTATACTAGGCTTGTTTAGTTACTCAATCCCAATGCTTTCCTTCCTCGGAAAAGCGTTTGGTCATACCAGCATTTAGTTAATATGCGGGGCATGTTTAACAGAGGTAAACAAATTGTGTTATTAGTACTAAACCTATAACCTTCAATATCTGGTTCCAAATACTGTGCAGTCGCACTTCTAACTCAGTGCTCTGCACGTGGTGCCTGCAAATAGCCGTTTTGGGGGTTGGGTTACATAAAATTCTGGAAACGTGCAAGTTGCACTCTAACTGACTCCGAACACTGCAGTCGCCTTATTACTTCAGCGCTCTGCATGTGGAGTCTGCAAATTGCTTTTTGGGAATTGAGACACGCAAATTTACTTGGAAATGTGCAATTAACACAGAAAGTGGCTCCGAATACTGTGCAGTCGCACTATTATCTCTGCGCTCTGCACATAGAGTCTTCAAACTGCTGTTTTGGACTGTGTTACACAAATTTACCTGAAATGTGCAAGTAGCACACAAACTGACTCTAAATACTGTGCAGTCACACTATTATCTTCAGCGCCCGACAAGTGGAGTCTAACAATCAACCGCTTTAGGGCTTATCTTACTCTACTCTTTCTGTGCTTTCTTTTGTGATTTACTCATAATTGAATGTGCATATCTTAATTTTACAGAGCTGCTCATACAATTTTTGAGTTTGGTTGTTTCTGAATATGTGCTTAACTTAAGTTTATAGATCTGCTTACATAATTTCGCAAACCTTACCTGTGTATGTTATAACTGCCTGTTTACAAACTCATGTTCCTGTACTGTATGTTTCATTACCCTTTTTTCTCTCCTTGCTTGTTCCAGCTTGCTGTTCCTGCCTATTCCTGCTCTAACTTACTGAATACTCCCTATCGGACGTTCTTCCCAAGAACCCATAATCAAGGACATTAAAGTGTAAAAGTAGAAACCCATTCTGCTCCCCACAAGGATTTTTCTGTGAAAGTATGTCCAGAGCTTTATCCATTGTACATTACTGAAGGTTATACTTACTTTCTAGCAGCTCTCTGTACGGTTTTCCTGCCAGGTTAGCCAGCAGCCAAAGCTTTTTCCCATTTCCTGCCCACCAACATACCCTATACTTTCTTTTTCGTAAATTTATTTTTCTTCTTGTCCACTAAACAACGCACTCCTCCCTTGCTTATTCTCTACCCTTCTCTGTAGTATACAAGCTCCTTCCTCTCCCCTTCCTGATTTTCTCATGTTGTGGTCTCTGTTGTATCATACTGACTGCCCACTAGGTGGCGCTCCTATTCCATTTTTGCTCCCTCCACTTTCATTCCTTCTCTTCTCCTTATCCTTACCCATATAGTTCTCTGACTATCCTACTACTCCATCCCTTACCATCCTCCCTGGATTACCTGACCTCTTCTCCACTCTATATATACTCATCTCTATTTCCCCTTATATGTCTCTGTTCCTTCTTCTTCTGTCATTTCTTTACATCTATCCACTACTCTAATTTGTTGCCAGTCTTACATCTTACTTCACAGCTGTGCAAGCTTACCTTTTGGCTCTCATACTCCACTGATTGTTTTCCTTCCATTTCTACTTCCTTTGGCTCTTCCCGCTCCGTTAGCCCTCTTGGTGCTCTCACTCTGCTCCCCTACCCTGCCCCCAATTCCCACCTGCCCCCCGTACCTCTACATTTATTCCTACCTAACCCCTCCTACACATTCCAATCAGCCTCTCTCTATCTTCTCCTCATTACCCCTCCCATTTGTGACGCCTTCCACTCCACTTAACCTGTACTCCTACCTACATTAAGACTAATTTTTCACATCCAACAATTTGACTACATTTGACTTCCTTACCTCTCCTCCTCAAATAGCCTGCAAACTTTTTAACTTTTCTCTCCTCAATCCCCCTCCTCTCTAAGCATGCCCTCCCAAATCCTTCACACAATTCTTGTCCCATGCTCCCTTCTTGCACTTCTAGTTCCTCTCTATCTTGCTACTTCCTACTCTCCCATAGCTCCCTTATACCTACCTACTTCTCAAACTATCCATTGCACTCACTCTCAACCTGCTTTTATTACCCACTATAACGCCATATCTTTCTCTCTTATTCTTCCTAAACTACTGTACCTATTCCTTCCTAAACTCTTCTCAACTACAACAACTACCTTCACTGTTACAATAATACCATCTCCAAACAACTTCCTTCTCAATAAATCCAAACGACTAAAAGCTAATCCCTATAATGACCTAGCCTTATCTGGAGATAAGCATCCGAACCCTGGTCCTTGCTTCACAACTGACAACTCTCTCCCCTCACCCCCTACTTCTTTCATAGCACACTCCAACTCCACCCTTCCCTCTTCCTCTCCTACCTCCTCTCTTAACTCCCTTAAGTTCTTTACTATAAATGCCCAGAACCTAAATAATAAAATACACCAAATACAAGCTTGGATTTGCCACAACCAACCTGACATCTTAGCCATCTCTGAAACTTGGCTAAAACCCCATACTACAGACTCCGAAATCCTACCTCCTGGTTACCAAATCCATAGAAGCGACCGTTTAAACAGAAAAGGAGGAGGCTCTGCACTAATCTACTCTAACCTTCTCTCAGTAATCCCTCTGCAAACTCCAATTCCACAATTCAAAAATTCTGAACTAACAGCTAGTCTCCTACAACTAAATAAACATAAAATATCTCATTATCTCCCTTTATATATCCCCAGGCGACAACATCTCTACCCTTGAAAATATTCTTCACTGGGCCTCAACGAAATAAAATTGAAACCTTCATCCTAGGCGATGTTAATATTGATTGGAATAAAATTACCTCACCTTCTCCCTCCTTATTCATTAACCTCTACAACTTTACCCAAGTAATTCACACTATCACACGCCCAACTAAACACCACCCCAGGATCCATCATCGACTGGATCTTAGTCTCCACTCAAACAAAATAACACTCTCTGGCACTATCCCCAGACACCTTTAGTGACCATCTCCCTGCATTCATACATCGCTCAAACAACACCACTAAACATCAGCACCATTACATCCACCCTTGTAATCTCAGCAACTTCAACCCACAAAATTTTCCAACACTCTTAAACACATTAACTGGCAAATCCTAAATACTTTTCCCCTTGACAACGCAGTAGAACATTTTAACTCCATTTTCCTAAAAATTCTCAACTCCCAAGCCCCACCAAGAAACAATCAAGTCAAAACTAATTCTGCTCCATGGCTTTCCAAAGAAATCAAACAAATCATGAATTGCAGGGACAAATACTGGAAGCTGTACCAGAAAAATAAGATGCCTTCCACCCTGCTTCAATACACCCAACTTCGCAACCAAGCAAAAAAAACTAATCATCTCTGATAAAAAAAACTATTATAATAAACTTCAGTCTAACAATAACGTTAAACCAAAACAATTCTGAAAATCTATTAATTCCCTACTCCACCCAGGATCCAGGAATAATCCCTGCCCAGACCCTAGCATAACTGACTCAGAACTCAGCTCTCTCTTTAACACATTTTTTACTGACTCTATAGCTAATCTTGCAAATCTTTCCCAGACAAAAAACCCAACCCCCAAATTTTATAAAACTTCTCCTCTAAAGCCTTGCTCAATGCCCCTG